>NC_047055.1:65167416-65467416 GCF_011762595.2 Tursiops truncatus | reverse complement strand
TATAACGGTGGGGGAGTGGGAGGTACAAACTATTGGGTATAAGATCTGCTCAGGGATGTATTGTACAACATGAGGAATATAGCCAATATTTTGTAATAACTGTAATTGGAAAGTAACCTTTAAAATTTGTATAAAAATTAAAATATATATATTTTGGTTAAAACCAAACAAACAAAAACCCCATTATCAATGCCAAAGCCCTTGTTCTGCTTATAGAAGAGTCTATAATATCCAGGCTTTCAAAGACATCATACATATTTTCATTGTATCACTCAACAGTGGAGGCTGCACTTAGAAACTTATTCCTTTGGATTTCTGGAATATTCTACTCATAATGTCTCTCCGGTTTCAACTCTAGATCCCTTTTTGCCTTTATCTCCAGACTCTTTGGTCTCAAAACTTTTCAGTCTCAGAGAACCAAAGGAAAACCTTGGCTCACTATATACATTTGTAGAAAGTAATAGAGCTTTTTTTTTTTTTTCCATCTCTGTAAAGTGATTTTAACAAATGCCTCCAGAGTTATAGATTTTTGGTTTTGGAATTAAAACGTAACAACTTTCGAGGGTTTAACAGGATCTTCTATATTGAGTAGAGAAGTTTTAGGTGAGCCTCTGGGAATCCCATGATATTGAGCCTCCAAGTGCAACCCATGGTCTTTTGTGATCTGTAGTACCTTTTATTGATCATTGTTGAGAAATGAGGCATTTTGCAGAAGTTAATTTTCCAGATAGCTGAAGTCTACCCTTTAAATATCATTATAAAAGTAATACATGGGGTTAAACATGGTCAGCTGACTACACATGTTTAGCTCTTGTCCTTCTCAAACTCCACTAATATGTCAGTAAACAACTTTTTTTTTTTTTTTTTTTGCGGTACACGGGCCTCTCACTGCTGTGGCCTCTCCCGTTGCGGAGCACAGGCTTTGGACGTGCAGGTTCAGCGGCCATGGCTCACGGGCCTAGCCGCTCCGCGGCATGCGGGATCTTCCCAGACCGGGGCACGAACCCGTGTTCCCTGCATCGGCAGGCGGACTCTCAACCACTGCGCCACCAGGGAAGCCCAGTAAACAACTTTTAAAAGGCTTAAACCTGCAAGGACAAATAGAACAGGAGAGGGACATCAGCACAGGTGTGGTTTGAACACATCATTGGAAGGTAGGAAGCAGAGGAAGTGGGGGGGCCCTGCCTGCAGAAGGATATCAATGAGAAGTGAGTTCTTTTATCACACAGTACTCATGAGAGGCTTAGAACTTGAAGGTAGGTGGTTTTTCCTAAAAGGTAAGGAGGTGATCCAGGGCTAAAAATAAGGGAAATGTTTTAAAAACTGACAGAATGGGGTTGGACCCCTCAGGTCTCTTCCATTTTCTGCTGCAGTAAGGTGATCCACCTGCCTGCCCCCCACCCCCACCTGCCCTGGGTGGTAGGAGACCAGGAGGAGAGTCTCTGGCCTAAGTGAACCTGAAAGGCTCTGAGCTCTCAGATGATGGGCAGAGTGGAGGGCACTGAAACACAGGGCTGAGAACAGGGTGATTGAGTGGAAGGCTGCAGACTGAATGGTCAGCCCCTTCCCCTCACCTTGCTCCAAACATAGTGTCCTGGTATATGCTTCCCAGGCAGGAGATTGGAGAATTCTTCTCTTGAAAAACAAATGACCCTAGAGAAAAGAATTCCAGACACTAACATGTCAGTGTTCTACAGTGAAAAAGACAGCTAGCTGCTAAAAGCATGGGCTCTAGAACTAGACTTCTTGAGTTTGAATTCAGGCTTAGCTACTTAGTAGCTACATGACCTTGCTAAAGTTACTTAACCTATTTGTGCCTCTGTGTTCCCATCTGTAAGATGGGGGTAATTGTAGTGTTTACCTCAAGGTTGTTGTAAGGGTTCAATTAGTTAATACATGCAAAGTACTACTCATAGTAACCACTCAATAAATGTTAGCTGCGGAAAGAGGTGGTACCCAGGGACTTCCCTAGCTGCCAAAGGTAGTTCTAGAATTTAGATGATATCCCATGGTGACCAGCGGCCTTTTTTACTTAGGGTGGAATATATGTTCTGAACAGAGGCTTTGACCCCACAGAAGGTACCTTACCCTAGTCTCTCTCCCTCATCCTTAACTCTTTCTTTTAGGAACACTTTTGAGCTATAAGGCTGGCTCAGCATTGAGCTCTTCTAATTCATTTATTCAGTAAATGTTTATTGGGTGCCTGCTCTGTGCCAAGGACTGTTCAAGCTGCTGGAGCGACAGCAGTGAAGTAGGTCGATAATAATAGTAGCATTTACTGAGTGCTTATTGTGTGCTAGGTTTTGCTAAGTGCTTTATATAAAGTCATTTAATTCTCATAACGACCCTATGAAACAAATGCTGTTACTATCCCTGTCTTACAGATAAGGAAACTGAGGCAGAGAGCTTCAGTAATATGCCCGAGGTCACACAGCTAGGAAGCCGCAGAGATTGGAATCATATCCAGTCAGTCTGGCTCTCGAGTCTGTCTTTTTAACCATTATGCCTCCCTACTCTCATGGAGCTTTCATTTTGGAAGGAGAAGACAGTAAATAAGTAAACAGAGAAAATAGATATCAAATAGCAATAAGTGGTATGATGAAATATAAAACAAGAAGATTGTGATCCAGAGGGACTGGCAGAGGGTAGCTTTTGACGAAGTGGTCTATGTTTATGAGCATCAGATGAGATAAGTTACAGTTCTCTAAGAACTGATTACTTAGCGTATTGGTGTCTCTGCAGATTTGCAAAATGCTCTTGCCATGATTTGATTCCTAATGCTACTTACACATTTTAATATTGCTAATAAAAAACAATAGCAGTTCATATGCACTGAGGGCTTACTGTGCATGGGACTATACTAAGCAATTTGCATAGATTGCCTCATTTTAACCTCATAGTAATGTTATAATTATTCATATTTTCAGCCATGGAAAACTGAAGCTTAAAGAGACAAAGTGACAGGCCCAGGGCTTAAAATGTGGCAAGTAGCAGAGCTAGGATTAAAACTAAGGTAGCCTGATTCCAGGGCTCTTGTTCTTAAATACTTACCATTTTATAGAAGAAGTGATATGTCCAAGGTAACTCTTTTTTTTTTTTTGGTAACTTTTTTTTATAAACAAGAATAGCTAAGTTTTATAGAGATTCAAAATACTATTCTAAGCATTACTGGGTCTTCACAATATCAAAGAGGCTTATGCATATTTTGGAGCTTTGAGATAGGATAAGTAACACATTTTGAGTGAATAAGCTTCTAGTGCTATATGATTTTATCACCCCAGTTGGAAATTTTATTCACATGAATTAATATGCATAAGTTATTTCAGCACAAAGCCAGAGCCAGGGTTTGACACCAAGCCATTTGACTTGAGGTGTAGAGCTGTTACCCACTCCACTGCAAAGTAAAAGATAGCATATAGCTTATCTTTGTTCAATGTACGTTGAGAAATCAATCTAGTGAAATTACATTTAACAATCCCCAAGGAATGTTTGTTAAATTATTTGTAATTTCCTAAAACTTTTATATATCTCAAAATAAAAGCTGAATAGAGAGAGTTTGTCTTCATGGATTTGGAAACAGTGTAAGGGAATGGTCTGGAGTGAGAGCTCTCAGGTCAGATTGTCTGGTGGTTTTCTCTCATCTTCACTCCTTGATTTACTGACTCAAACATGAACTTGAACAGGCAACTTTGCCCTCCAAGCCTCAGTTCCCTTAATTGTGAAAGAAGCATAGTATAGTTTCTTCCTTATAAGTATGAAGACTAAATGAGAAAACCTTTCTATAAAATGCTGGGCAATGTCCCTTTTGGCTGACTACCTCTCATCTTGGAAATGGACCCTCATTCATCATCCATGGGTCCAAAGTGAAGCTTTGGCTCCATTACCTTGGTTTCACTGCTGCCAAACAGTGTCCGTGAGCTTTAGAACAGAGACTTTCCTGACATATTGTTGCTCGATGGCAGTTTTTTCTTTTTATTATGGTAAAATTATATAACAAAACTTACCATTTTTAAGTGTACAGTTTGGTGACATTAAGTACATTCACATTGTTATGCAACCAACCATCACCACCATCCATCTCTGGACCTTTTTTTATCTTCCCAAGCTAAAACTCTGTACCCATTAAACAGAATTGATGGCAGCTTTTATTCGTTCTCAGCTTTATGTCCGAGGCTGCTAGTTAGGAGAAATGTTACTCTATATAAGGAAAGACATAAACAAAGAAATGTGATTAAAAATCTGTATTATCCCCAAAGCATAATCCATAAATGAAAAAATGGGTACATGGACTTTATTAAAATCAAAAACTTCTGTGAAACAAAATGAAAAGTCAAGTCACAGACTGGCATAAAATATTTGCAAAAAATTATATCCAGAATAAAAATTTAAAACCCTTAAATATCAACAATGAGAAAATAAACAATCCAGTGGGCAAAAGATCTGAATAGACACTTCACCTAGAAGATACACAAATAGCAAATAAAGGAAATGCAAATTAGTCAGGTGCAAATTAAAACCATTAGAGAAATGCAAATTAAAACCACAGTGGTGATTGTAACCAATGTACCAATCTGATTCAGGATGTTGATAGTTGGGGGAGGTTGTATGTGGGGGTGAAAGGAGTAATTGGGAAATCTCTGTACTTTTCATTCAGTTTTGCTCTGAATCTAAAAATGCTCTGAGAAGTAAAGTAAAAAAGAAAAAAATCACAATGAGATACTCTGATACACCTATTAGAATGTCAAAACAAAAAACCGACAATACCAAATGTTAGCAAGACAGAGCAATTGGAACTTTCATACATTGCTGGTGAGAATGAAAAATGGTATAGCCACTTTGGAAGACAGTTTGTTAGTTTCCTACAAAATTAAACATATTTTTACCATATTACTCAGCAATCTTACTTCTAGGTATCTATCCAAGAGAAATAAAACTTATGTTCGTACAAAAACCTGTTACATGAATATTTATAGCAGCATTATTCAGCGTTAATCACTCCAAATTGGAAACAACCCAGTTATTTCAACTGATGGATAAACAGATTGTTGTATATCCACACTGTGGAATATTACTTTATGACAAAAAAAGGAACTACCTGTTGATTCATGCAATAACATAGGTGAATCTTAAAATGCATTTAGCTAAGTGAAAGAAGCCAGACTTAAAAAGGCTACGTAATGTATGATTCCATTTATATGACAATCTGAAAAAGCAAAACTATAGGAAGGGACGGAGATCAGTGGGTGCCAGGGTTTGGGCGTGTAGGGAAGTGTTAGTTTATAAAGGAGCAGCACGAGGGAAGTTTGGAAGTAATGGGATGGTTCTCTCTCCCTCCCACCCCCGCCCTTTCTTGCCTGCTCTCACCAAATTAATAGACATGCTGTTGGTTAGTGTTAATATTTGTTCTCATCTGTCAGCTTTCACAGGCAGAAATAAAGGGAACTAATTATCCTTTTAAGACCTATATTATCAACTTGGTAGCATATAAAGTGCAATTCAATTAATGAAAGTAAATGTAACTTTATTAACTCTCGTATCATATGGAAAGTCATAGAAATGCCCTTTTCAGTTAAAAATGGGGAATCATATATTAACAAAACAAAACAAAACAAAAACCTTTTCACTTTGCTGGAATTTGCTGGTCATACGAGAAAAAGTTTTACTACTGCTAGGTCATTCAGTAGACAGTTTGTGCAAGTTAATGATAAATTTTGTGAGCATATCTACTTGAGCTTCTTGGACTCTTACAGAAAAGCATTTATCTTGCGCTCTAGGCAGCCGAAGATGGAAGGTGCTAACAAGAGATAAGTACTTTTCTTTCAAAAGTATCCTGAAATTTTAAATGTTATAGAGAACAAGATTTTAACATACATTTTCAGAAGGCTCATTCAGTTTTGGTGCCTCTTTTTCTAATAAACTTAAATCTTCTCATAAACATCAGGTATCATATGACCCTTGTGAAACAGCTTGCTAGAACTAGATGTATCCCAGGATTCTAACAGGATTGGATTAACCAAAGTGGAATTTGAACTTTTTTGAGGAATATACATGGGCAGCAAGCTGAATTTTCTAATTCCTAGGATTTATGGGTTTGATCCCACATGGGTTGCCAGTCACTCTCTTTCAGTAAACAACATATTCACTGTAGAAAACTTCATAAAGTACAGCAAAACATCATAAAACTGTCAGAATTACTACTCTCCAAGATAACTTTATATAGTCTTCCAAACTTTTTCCTATGCAAACATACATACTTTTTTCTGTCTCCTTCGAAAACAACAAAAAAGACTTATTCAGTATATTGACTGTCTTTGTATGTCAGAAAATTTAAATTTCATAGCTGTATAGTATTCCATTGAATACATGGGTCATCATTTATTTTACCAATCCTCATTTTTTGAGTCATTTAACTTGTATCCATTTTTTTGTGATGAATATTCTTGTGTTTATATCTTTGATTGTCTCTCCATTTATTTCCTTACAATATATTCCTGAAAGCAGTACTGCTGGGTCAGGGAGTGGTAGTTGTTTTAAGCTTATTTTTTTGTAGCAAAAGTAATATATATGTTCATAGTAATAAAAAGTCACAAGGTACAAAAATTACAATGCTCAGAATCCCAACCCCTCCTCAGAGAAAGTATTAGCACTTTCTTGCATATTCTAGAAATTTTCAGTGCATTTTCAAGCCTATGTAATACCTATCTCTTTTTATTTCTCTTTACACACATGGGATTATACTATACATGTACTATTTTGCACCTTACAATTTTCATTGAACAGATCTTGTACATCTTGTATGAAGAAATATAGACCTACCTCATTTTATAAAATGGTTATATGATGTTTCATTTTGTGGGTATGCTGTGGTTTATTTAATTAGTTCCTTTTTGATTAGCATTTAGGTTGTTTTCAGTTCTGTGCTATAATAAACAGTGCTTCAGTGAATATCCTTGTATATGTATATTTATGAGCCTGTCTTCTAGATAAAATTCCTAGAAGTGGAATTGCTAGATCAAAGGGCATGTACATTCTAAATTTTGGTAAATAGTGCCAAACTGCCCTCCAGAAAAGTTGTACACATTTATACTTTCACTAACAGCATGTAAAAGTGTTCAGTACTTTTAGAGACTTTTGATATATACTACCAAATTGTCCTCCAGAAAAATATCATTTCATGCTTCCACTAGCAGTGTAGGAGTGTCAGTCTAACCACACTTACAACAGATACTGTTAAGATTCTTTTTAAGCTTTGTCAGTCTGTTATGTGATTGCCCTTTTATGTTTATGTCCCGTGACTAGTGAGACTTTTTTGACCATTTCTATTTCTTTGTTTGTGAGTTGCCTGTTTATTTCCATTGTGCATTTTTCTTTTGGGTGTTCACCTTTTTATTACAGATATGGAAGAGGCCTTTGCCTGTCATATATATTGCTAGTCCTCTTTTACAGTTTTTTTAATCTTTTATCTGTTTGTATTTTTCCCTATACATAAGCTTTTGATTTTTTATGTATCATGCTTAGAAAGGCCTTCTCTATCCCAAAATTATACTCATTATTGCTTATGCTTTCTTCCAGTACCTTTTGTACTTTATATATATATATATATATATATATTTTAAATTAATTAATTAGTTTAGCTTCATTTTTGGCTGCATTGGGTCTTCGTTGCTGTGCGTGGGCCTTCACTAGCTATGGCGAGCAGGCGCCACTCTTCGTTGCGGAGCATGGGCTCTAGGCGTGCAGGCTTCAATAGTTGTGGCATGCAGGCTCAGTAGTTGTGGCTCGTGGGCTCCAGGGCACAGGCTCAGTAGTTATGGTGCATGGGCTCAGCCGCTCTGCGGCATGTGGGATCTTCCCGGACCAGAGATTGAACCCGTGTCCCCTGCACTGGCAGGCGATTCTTAACCACTGTGCCACCAGTGAAGTCCCCATACTTTATATTTAAATCCTTAATTCATATAGAATTTGTTTTAGTTTAATTATATTATACAGGGAACTTTATTTTTTTTTCAAAATGAGTAACTGGTTTTCCCAAAGCCATTTGTTAAGTGAACCACTGTTTCCTCACCTACTTGAAATGCTGTCACTATTTTATGTATAGTGATATAGAGAGTTGTGTATATATAGACACCCTCCTTATCACTCTTTCAAAATTTGTGTGTCCTCAAATATTTATTTTTTCATGTGAACCTTAGGAGCATTGTGTCAGGTTCTCCCTACCTCAAAATTCCACCGACTCTATTAAATTTATAGACTAATTTGGGTAGAATTAACCTCTTTTAACAATATCTTCCTACACATTTGTTATTAAGTTTATTACTGAGTATTTAAAATATTTTTTCAGGGAGATGTAGAGTGCTATATGAATGGGATGTTTTACCATTCTATTTTCTAGTTGATTATTGTCAGTGTATAAGCAATTGATTTTGATATATTAACTGCCAGTCTTATTAAACTCACTAATACCTGTCTGTAGTAACTCAACCTTAATAAACTCTGTAGTTAGAGTGGAATTTCAGGAAAGCAAACATATCACCTAATACACATAAATTTTCTATAAAATGTATAAATTTATATAAACATCTCTGCTTATTTTACTTGCTTTTTTCATTAGATCCAAATAACAACTCTATGATATAGGTTAAGTAGCTATTCATTCCCATATTATTTAGGACTATGTTTATCAATGTATATAGTCTCTGTCTTTACTGCATTAGAATCTTCAGAGGTATTTGTTAAAAATGCAGATTCTTTGATATCATTTCTCTCCTAATTAATAAGATCTTTGGGTGTAGACCTTGCAAATCCAGAATGTAAAAATTCTCCCCTAGATAATTCTTAAGTACATTGAAGTGTGGGAACCATTGGAGCAAAAACTGTGGCTCTGAGAGCAATTAAATGACTTCCCCAAATTCATGTAGGTAATTTATTCTTGGCCACAGGTTTCCTGACTTCAGGTCTTCACCACATGTCTGTGTGTTCTGTCTGTGTGATTCCTAAAATAATAATAAAGTTTTCATTTGTATCCTTATGATATAATTCAGGAATAAGTTATTTTCACTTCTTTCCAGTTGTGTTAAAAGTTCTGTTGACTGGACATGAGAGCTAGCATCACATGCTCTCTAATCTAAATATAAAATATCTTTATATTAGATACCTTAAAGGTTATGAGAATATTAGAATAAATTACTGTATTCCTTTGCTTATCAATTAAGTATATTGCACTAAGAGAATTTGTTTCTCTGGGAACAATGTCAACCTATAAGTCTCAGGATGGAAATGATGTGACAGGGTAGAGATCCAGGTCTTTCAGCCTTTTGAGTAGAAAGAATGGTCAGAAAAGTGATTTATCAGTTTTACCATTTTTAGGCAGGTTGAAATGACTGTAATGTTTTAATTATCAAGGCAGTATAACCTCTAAAGTTATTTTGCCCAAGGCAGATTTATTGGTGTTATATGTTGTTGAGCCTAAAAAAAGAAATTCTCTCAAAATCAAACTACCATATTATCTCCTAATGTCAAAATTTTCATTTAATATGCAACCCTCTGTAACTGCTCATTCATAGGGTTTTATAAGTAATTTATATGCATCTCATTTCTAATTTGATAGACTTTCTATACTATTAGGTTTGAAGAAAACTTAATTCATTTTGCTTACGGAAATTTTACAAATTCCTTTGTCCCAAATCCATCCCTAAAGTCAGATTATTAGAACGTGCTGTTTGTTTTCCTTGTTATCCCAAAGATTCTCAACCAGTTTGGGAACTAGTTTGTTCCTGTTTTTCTGAGAGTACGTATAATTTCCTGATCACAGTTGGATTTTTCTAGTCTTTTAAAACTGATTGTAGTGAGATTTATTGTTGTTGTTTATTTTAAACTCTCCTTCTGTGATTGAAGAAACCTATATCTCAGTTTTTCTTTTTTGCTTCTCTTTCTAATTTAAGATTAAAGAATTATATTCTGTTCATTATTTTCATGCCCAGCACTAAAAGAATTCCTTTTCCCACACTTCTCTATCAGCCCTCTCATACTCCTGTTTTCCTCACTTCCTTTATTTTCTGCAATCTCCTTTTTCTTCATCACCCTTACTTAACCTTTGCTTGTCTTTAAAACAGGAACTGTATGTGACCTGCTTCCTCTTGTGTTTGGGAAAAAGCTATCTGCAGATGTCTAAGGCTGTGGAAAAAAATAGATGCATCCAGTTCAAGCAAAGGCAGTATGTTTGGCCAATTGTAGCTTTTTCTTTATTATTTTTTTCTGAATACTAAAGTAACACATGCTTATTTTAATGAAATTATAATAATACAGAAGGATTTAAAGTAAAAAAGGAGAAATTCATCCCCCCAAAGGGTAATCACTTTTAATGGTTTGTCTCTTTCTAGACCTTTTTCTCTTTATACATGTGCTTCCATGTCAGTGTATACAGATTTAGCTTATTCTCTTTAACTGCTATGTAGTCTTCTATAGTATGAATGCATCATAATTTATCTATTTCTTTATTGATGAATGTTTAGAGAGTCTCCAAGTTTTAACTCTTTTAAGTATGCTTACCCTATACCTTTAAACATCTGTGTAAACATTTTCATAGGTTACAGTATTTTAAGTAAAATTGCTGGGGTAAGGGTTATATATACATGTGGTATCTTGATAGGCATTGCAGAATTGCCCTCCAAAAAAAGGCCATAGTGATTTACACTTGATTGACAGGATGGTAAAATATTTTTCTGCGTCCTTGACCATATTGAATAGATACATTGGTCTTTTAAGTTTTTGCCACCATGATAAGCAAAAAACATGATGTCACTCTTTTAGTTTATATCTAATTTGTATTCACCAAATTTGTATTTTTAGCTAGTTTAAACATCTTTTCATTTAACAACTAAATTGTATGTTAAATAAAAAAGGTTGTAAGCATACACTATAATCGTTCAGCAAGAAAAAAAATGTACATATCAGAAGAAAGCATGTAATCTTCCCTCTTTTCTTGCATATGCTTGGAATAAAGTAATGAATGTATGAATTTTGTATGAATTGGTCATCTTTTCAGGTGTATATAAAGAAATCCCAACTTGCAGATTTCAGCATGTGTTGGGCTAATAAACCAAGTGTCTCTTTCCTAGGCTGCTCTCTCTCCTGTTATCTCCCTGAACAGGCCGCCTCTCAAGTCTGTCAGTGAGAATGACTTAGCTTTGTGGATAATTATGTTCTTCCTGATAGTGGGCTAATTTTTTTGACTTTATAAATCTTTTTTAACCTGACTGATTAGCTCACTACTATTTAACATCAACCTGCCATAAGAACTCTTTATTTATTTTGTACTTATAGGCCAAAGTCCCTGTAGGCATAAGCACTAAATTGATCAGAATTACACAATAAATCACAGAGTCATATGGAAGCAGAAGTGTAATTTGCCAAATTATCTCAGTAGGTCAACACTGAAATGATAAATTGTGAGTCACTAGGATATGTTATCTTCAATGAAACTTCAAAAACTGGGCAGATTCTTCTCTCTTCAGTGATTACAGTACAACACTGCCTTCACATGAGTGATTTTATTTGCTGACCTTTATTAAGACTTCTATTAAGATGCTATATTGTTATATTTCTAAGGCTACAAATTATATTTTTTTCAAAAGAACAGATATAGATTTAATTCTGATGTTTACTGTCCATCAAGAGGTGTGATTTAAAATAACTTTACAGGTATAGTAAGATGGACTGCAGGTAAGAGAATTTTTTTCTTAAAGGTTTATTGAGGTATCATTGACATACAACATTGTATAAGTTTAAGGTAGACAGCATAATGAGCTGACTTACATATATTGCAAAATGATTACTACAATAAGTTTAATTAACATCCATCACCTCTTATAGATACAAGAAAAAAAGAAAAAAAAATTTTTTCCTTGTGATGAGAAGTTTTAGGATTGACTCTTAGCAACTTTCAAATATATCATACAGCAGTGTTAACTATAGTCATCATATTGTACATTGCATCCCTAGTACTTATTTATCTTATAACTGGAAGTTGTACATTTTGACCACCTTCATTCAATTTCCCTACCCCTTACCCCCTGCCTCTGGTAACCACAACTCTTATCTCTTTTTCTGAGTTTTTTTTTTTTTTAAGATTCCACGTACAGTATTTGTCTTCCTCTGTCTGACTTATTTCACTTAGCATAATGCCCCCAAGGTCCATTCATGTTGTCACAAATGACAGGATTTCCTTATTTTTTATGGCTGAATAGTATTCCATTGTATATGTGTGTGTGTGTGTGTGTGTGTGTGTGTGTGTGTGTATACATCTCACATTTTCTTTATCCATTTATCTGTTGATAGACAATTAAGTTGTTTCCATAACTTGGCTATTATAAATAATGCTGCAATGAACATGGAAGTGCAGATCTGTCTTTGACATAGTGATTTCATTTCCTCTGGATATATACCCAGAAGTGGAATTGCTAGATCATATGGTAATTCTGTTTTTAACTTTTTGAGGAACTTCCACACTGTTTTCATATAGTGGCTGTACCAGTTTACATTCTTACCAGCAATGCACAAGGGTTCCCTTTTCTCTATGTCCTCGCCAAGATTTATTATCTCTTGTCTTTTTGATGACAAGTTATACTCTTGTAACCTCAAGATATGTTGATGGGTAGTTCCAACCCCCATATGTTCATATATGTTAAAGCTTTTTTTTTTTTTTTTTTTGCGGTATGCAGGCCTCTCACTGTTGTGGCCTCTCCTGTTGTGGAGCACAGGCTCCAGACGCGCAGGCTCAGCAGCCATGGCTCACGGGCCCAGCTGCTCCACGGCATGTGGGATCTTCCCAGACTGGGGCACATACCCATGTCCCCTGCATCAGCAGGCGGACTCTCAACCACTGTGCCACCAGGGAAGCCCCATATATGTTAAAGCTTTTATCCTTTAGATTTTGCATTTCAATCATAGACATGTTTGTCAAAAAAGATGAAGTAATCACTTATACTTGCATGTATTGATAAGAAAATAGTTTTGTTTTATAAATCCCAAAAGACATGGGTTTTTTATTCCCACATCCTCTAGTTTAATGCCTGTGTAGAGTAAAAATTAAGTAAATGCTGAGTGAATCAGCTTTATTATAAAAGCATAAATATTAGCTATTAAAATTTGTCAGTATGTTTCAAGAACTTTCAAAGTGCTTTTTTTCCCCTTTAGAATATCCTCCCATCCACACACAAACACAGAAAAATGTCAAATAATCATTACACAAGAGAATAAAAATGAGTGGTTAAGAAATGTATGAAAAGATCATCAACCTCATTTAATAATCTAAGAAACACATAAAAAATAAAATATTTTTACCTGCCATATTGCTAAACATTAAAAAGAATACTTGGTTATACAATTATCTGTTTGAGTCCTTGCTTTCTATTCTTGTTGGGTATATACCTAGAAGTAGAATTGCTGGATCATACGGTAATTCTATGTTTAACTTTTTGGGGAACTGCCAAACTTTTCCACAGTGAGTGTACCATTTTACATTCCTACCAACAAGTGTTCCAGTTTCTCCACATCTTCACCAATGCTTGTTATTTTTCGTGTTTTATTTATTTATTATTTTTATTATAGTCATCCTCAATAGATATGATGTGGTAGCTCCTTGGGGTTTTGACTTACATTTCCCTAATGGCTAGTGATGTTGAAATCTTTTCATGTATTTGTTGGCCCTTTATCTTCTTTGGAAAAATGTCTGTTCAAGTCATCTGCCCATTTTTCAACTAGATTTTTTGTTGTTGAGTTGTACCATTCGTTTATATATTCTGGATATTCAGTCTCTTATCAGATAAATATTTTGTAAATATTTCTCTCATTCTGTGGGTTGTCTTTTCACTCTCTTGATAGCATCCTTTGATGCATAAAAGTTTTTCATTTTGATGAAGTCCAGTTTACCTATTTTTCCTTTTGTTATTTGTGCTTTTGCTGTCATATCCAAGAAATCATTGCCAAATCCATGTCATGGAACTTTTCTACTGTGTTTTCTATTAAGAATTTTATAGTTTTTGCTCTTGAGTTTAGGTCTTTCAATCCATCTTTAGTTAATTTTAGTGTATGATGTAAGTGACTTTATTCTTATGCATGTAGATATCCAGTTTTCCCAGCACATTTGTTGAAGAGACTGTCCTTTCCCCATTGAGTGGTCTTGACACCCTTGTTGGAGATCATTTGACCTTATATGGGAGGGTTTATTTCTGGGCTTTTATTCTATTCCATTGGTCTATATGTCCATCTTTATGCCAGTACCACACTGTTTTTTTTTAAATTTAATTTTATTTATTTTTTTATACAGTAGGTTCTTATTAGTTATCCATTTTATACATATTAGTGTATATATGTCAATCCCAATCTCCCAATTCATCACACCACCACTGCCCACCCCGCACTCGCTGCTTTCTCCCATTGGTGTCCGTACGTTTGTTCTCTACATCTGTGTCGCAATTTCTGCCCTGCACACCAGTTCATCTGTACCATTTTTCTAGGTTCCACATATATGCGTTAATATATGATATTTGTTTTTCTCTTTCTGACTTACTTCACTCTGTATGACAGTTTCTAGATTCATCCACATCTCTACAAATGATTCAATATCATTCCTTTTTATGGCTGAATAATATTCCCTTGTATATATGTATCACATCTTCTTTATCCATTCGTCTGTCGATGGGCATTTAGGTTACTTCTATGACCTGGCTATTGTAAATAGTGCTGCAGTGAACTCTGGGGTGCTTGTGTGTTTTTGAATTATGTTTTTCTCTGGGTATATGCCCAGTAGTCGGATTGCTGGGTCATATGGTAATTCTATTTTTAGTTTTTTAAGGAATCTTCATACTGTTCTCCATAGTGGCTCTGTCAATTTACATTCCCACCAACAGTGCAAGAGGGTTCCCTTTTCTCCACACCCTCTCCAGCATTTGTTGTTTCTAGATTTTCTGATCATGCCCATTCTAACTGGTGGGCATATGATATGAGGTGATACCACATTGTAGTTTTAATTTACATTTCTCTAATACTTAGTTATGTTGAGCAGCTTTTCATGTGCTTCTTGGCCATCTGTATGTCTTCTTTGGAGAAATGTCTATTCAGGTCTTCTGCCCATTTTTGGATTGGGTTGTTTGCTTTTTTAATATTGAGCTGCATGAGATGTTTATATATTTTGGAGATTAATCCTTGTTGGTGGATTCATTTGCAAATATTTTCTCCCATTCTGAGGGTTGTCTTTTCGTCTTGTTTGTAGTTTCCTTTGCTTTGTGAAAGCTTTGAAATTTCATTAAGTCCCATTTGTTTATTTCTGTTTTTATTTCTGTTACTCTAGAAGGTGGATCAAAAAAGAACTTGCTGTGATTTATGTCAAAGAGTGTTCTTCCTATGTTTTCCTCTAAGAGTTTTATAGTGTCCGGTCTTACATTTAGGTCTCTAATCCATTTTGAGTTTATTTTTGTGTATGGTGTTACGGAGTGTTCTAATTTCATTCTTTTACATGTAGCTGTACAGTTTTCCCAGGACCACTTACTGAAGAGACTGTCTTTTCTCCATTGTATATCCCTGCCCCCTTTGTCGTAGATTAGTTGACCATAGGTACATGGGTTTATCTCTGGGTGTTCTGTCCTGTTCCATTGATCTATATTTCTGTTTTTGTGCCAGTACCATATTGTCTAGATTACTGTAGCTTTGTAGTATTGTCTCAAGTCAGGGAGTCTGATTCCTCCAGCTCAGTTTTTTTCCTGCAAGACTGCTTTGGCTGTTCAGGGTCTTTTGTGTTTCCATACAAATTTTAAGATTTTTTGTGCTAGTTTTGTAAAAAATGCCATTGATAATTTAATAGGGATTGCATTGAATTTGTATATTGCTTTGGGTAGTACAGTCATTTTCACAATATTGATTCTTCCAATCGAAGAACATGATATATCTCTCCATCAGTCTGTATTATCTTTAATTACTTTCATCAGTGTCTTATAGTTTTCTGCATACAGGTCTTTTGTCTCCCTAGGTAGGTTTATTCCTAGGTATTTTGTTCTTTGTGTTGCAGTGGTAAATGAGAGTGTTTCCTTAATTTCTCTTTGAGATTTTTCATCATTAGTGAATAGGAATGCAAGAGATTTCTGTGCATTAATTTTGTATCCTGCAACTTTACCAAATTCATTCATTAGCTCTAGTAGTTTTCTGGTGGCATCCTTAGGATTCTCTGTGTATAGTATCATGTCATTTGCAAACAGTGACAGTTTTACTTCTTCTTTTCCAATTTGTATTCCTTTTATTTCTTTTTCTTCTCTGGTTGCCATGGCTAGGACTTCCAAAACTGTGTTGAATAATAGTGGCAAGAGTGGTCATCCTTGTCTTGTTCCTGATCTTAGAGGAAATGGTTTCAGTTTTTCACCATTGAGAATGATGTTTGCTGTGGGTTTGTCGTATATGGCCTTTATTATGTTGAGGTAGGTTCCCTCTCTGCCCACTTTCTGGAGAGTTTTTATCCTAAATGGGTGTTGACTTTTGTCAAAAGCTTTTTCTGTATCTGTTGAGATGATCATATGGTTTTTCTTCTTCAGTTTGTTAATATGGTTTATCACATTGATTGATTTGCATATATTGAAGAATCCTTGCATCACTGGGATAAATCCAACTTGATCATTGTGTATGATCCTTTTAATGTGTTGTTGGATTCTGTTTGCTAGTATTTTGTTTAGGGTTTTTGCATCTATATTCATCAGTGATATTGGTCTGTAATTTTCTTTTTTTGTAGTATCTTTGTCTGATTTGGGTATCAGGCTGATGGTGGCCTCATAGAATGAGTTTGGGAGTGTTCCTTCCTCTGCAATTTTTTGGAAGAATTTGAGAAGTATGGGTGTTAGTTCTTCTCTAAATACTTGATAGAATTCACCTGTGAAGCTATCTGGTCCTGGACTTTTGTTTGTTGGAAGATTTTTAATATCAGTTTCAATTTCATTACTTGTGATTGGTCTGTTCATATTTTCTCTTTCTTCCTGGTTCAGTCTTGGAAGGTTATACCTTTCTAAGAATTTGTCCATTTCTTCCAGGTTGTCCATTATATTGGCATAGAGTTGCTTGTAGTATTCTCTAAGGATGCTTTGTATTTCTGTGCTGTCTGTTCTAACTTTTCCTTTTTCATTTCTAATTTTATTGATATAAATCCTCTCCCTCTTTTTCTTGATGAGCCTGGCTAATGGTGTATCAATTTTGTTTATCTTCTCAAGGAACCAGCTTTTAGTTTTATTGATGTTTGCTATTGTTTTCTTTGTTTCTATTTCATTTATTTCTGCTCTGATCTTTATGATTTATTTCCTTCTGCTAACTTTGGGTTTTGTTTGTTCTTCTTTCCCTAGTTCCTTTAGGTGTAATGTTAGATTGTTTATTTGAGATTTTTCTTGTTTCTTGAGGTAGGCTTGTATAGCTATAAATTTCCCTCTTAGAACTGCTTTTGCTGCATCCTATAGGTTTTGGATCGTCGTGTTTTCATTGTCATTTGTCTCTAGGTACTTTTTGATTTCCTCTTTGATTTCTTCAGTGATCTCTTAGTTACTTAGTCACGTATTGTTTAGCCTCCATGTGTTTGTGTTTTTTACGTTTTCCCCCCTGTAATTGATTTCTAATCTCATAGCGTTGTGGTCGGAAAAGTTGCTTTATATGATTTCAGTTTTCTTAAATTTCCTGAGCTTGATTTGTGACCCAAGATGTGATCTATCCTGGAGAATGTTCCATGCGCACTTGAGAAGAAAGTGTAATCTGTTGTTTTTGGATGGAATGTCCTATAAATATTAATTAAATCTATCTGGTCTATTGTGTCATTTAATGCTTGTGTTTCCTTATTAATTTTCTGTCTGGATGATCTGTCCATTGGTGTAAGTGAGGTGTTAAAGTCCCCCACTATTACTGTGTTACTGTAGATTTCCTCTTTTATAGCTGTTAGCAGTTGTCTTATGTATTGAGGTGCTCCTATGTTGGGTGCATATATGTTTATAACTGTTATATCTTCTTCTTGGATTGATCCCTTGATCATTATGTAGTGTCCTTCCTTGTCTCTTGTAACATTCTGTATTTTAAAGTCTATTTTATCTGATATGAGTATTGCTACTCCAGCTTTCTTTTGATTTCCATTTGCATGGAATATCTTTTTCATCGCCTCATTTTCAGTCTGTGTGTCCCTAGGTCTCTTGTAGACAGCATATATATGGGTCTTGTTTTTGTATCCATTCAGCGAGCCTGTGTCTTTTGATTGGAGCATTTAATCCATTCACGTTTAAGGTAATTATCAATATGTATGTTCCTATTACCATTTTCTTAATCGTTTTCGGTTTGTTTTTGTAGGTCCTTTTCTTCTCTTGTGTTTCCCACTTAGGGAAGTTCCTTTAGCATTTGTTGTAGAGCTGATTTGGTGGTGCTGAATTCTCTTAGCTTTTGGTTGTCTGTAAAGCTTTTGATTTCTCCATCAAATCTGAATGAGATCCTTGCTGGGTAGAGTAATCTTGGTTGTAGGTTCTTCCCTTTCATCACTTTAAATATGTCATGCCACTCCCTTCTAGCTTGTAGAGTTTCTGCTGAGAAATCAGCTGTTAACCTTATGGGAGTTCCCTTGTATTTTATTTGTCGTTTTTCCATTGCTGCTTTCAATAATTTTTCTTTGTCTATAATTTTTGCCAGTCTGATTACTATGTGTCTCAGTGTGTTTCTCCTTGGATTTATCCTGTATGGTACTGTCTGCACTTCCTGGACTTGAGTGGCTATTTCCTTTCCCATGTTAGGGAAGTTTTTGACTATAATCTCTTCAAATATTTTCTTGGGTCCTTTCTCTCTCTCTTCTCCTTCTGGGACTCCTATAATGCAAATGTTGTTGCATTTAATGTTGTCCCAGAGGTGTCTTAGGCTGTTTTCATTTCTTTTCATTCTTTTTTCTTTATTCTGTTCTGCAGCACTGAATTCCACCATTCTGTCTTCCAGGTCACTTATCCGTTCTTCTGCCTCATTTATTCTGCTCTTGATTCCTTCTAGTGTAGTTTTCATTTCAGTTATTGTATTGTTCATCTCTGTTTGTTTGTTCTTTAATTCTTCTAAGTCTTTGTTAAACATTTCTTGCATCTTCTCGATGTTTGCCTCCATTCTTTTTCGGAGGTCCTGGATCATCTTCACTATCATTATTCTGAATTCTTTTTCTGGAACGTTGCCTATCTCCACTTCATTTAGTTGTTTTTCTGGGCTTTTATCTTGTTCCTTCATCTGGTACATAGCCCTCTGCGTTTTCATCTTGTCTGTCTTTCTGTGAATGTGGTTATTGTTACACAGGCTGCAGGATTGTAGTTCTTGCTTCTGCTCACTGCATTGTTTTGATTACTGTAACATTGTAATATTTTTTGAAACCAGGAAGTATGAGACTTCTAATTTTTTTTCTTTTTCCAGATTTTTTGGCTACTTAGGTTCCCTTGAGATTCCATATTAATTTTAGGATGAGTTTTTCTATTTCTGTAAAAATACCTTTGCGTTTTTATAGGGATTGCATTCAATCTGTAGGTTGTCTTGGATAGTATTAGCATCTTAACAATATTATGTCTTCCAGTCTGTGAACACAGGATGTCTTTCTATTTTTTGGTATCTTCTTTAATTTCTTTTAACAGTGTTTTGTAGTTTTTGGTATGCCAGTCTTTCATCTCATTGGTTAAGTTTATTCATATGTATTTTATGAAGAAACGTGCATTTCAAAATGCAAGCATAGTTCACAGAGTGAAGTTTAAATATGTAATGTATAACTCTAAAAATAAGATGGACATAACAGTTTTTGGTTACATATGATTGGGAGAATAGTGTCAAGAGGATTACTTGCCAGAAAGGTAACTCAGAGAAAAGTTCCAGGCACACTGATTTTTGCATGTTGATTTTTTACCCTGGAACATTGCTGAATTCTTTAATTTTTTAAAATATTTGTTATTTATTTATTTGGCTGTACTGCATTGTAGCTGCAGCACACAGGATCCTTACCGCCACATGTGAGCTCTTTGCTGCGGCATGCAAGATCTTTTAGTTGTGGCATGCAAGATCCCCAGCTGTGGCATGTGGGATCTCTAGTTGCGGCATGCAGGATCCTCAGCTGTGGCATGAGGGATCTTCAGTTGTGGCATGCGGGCTCCTAGTTGCAGCATGTGGGCTCCTAGTTGCGGCAGGCAAGATCCGGTTCCCTGACCAGGGATCGAATATGGGCCCCCTGCATTGGGAGTGCGGAGTTCCAACCAGTGCACCACCAGGGAAGTCACTGCTGAATTCTTTATTAATTCTAACTTTTTTTTTTTTTTGGTGTGGGGTCTTTAGGGATATAAGATCATGTCATCTGTGAACAGAGATCATTTTCCTTTTCCTTTTCCAATTTGGATGCCTTTTTTTCTTTTTCCTGCCTATTTACTCTGGCTAGGATTTCTAGTGCTATGTGAAACAGAAGTGGCTAGGGTCAGCATCCTTGTCTTAATCCTGTCCTTAGAGAAAAAGTTTTCCAGTGTTTTACCATTTAAGTATGATGTTACTTGTGGAGTTTTCACAAATACCCTTTATCAGATTGAAGTAGTTTCCTTCAGTTTTCCATTTTCTGAGCTTTTTTTTTTTTTTTAATCATGAAAGTGTGTTGAACATATCAAATGCTTCTGCATCGATTGAGATACTTGTGTTTGTTGTCCTTTATTCTAATACCATGGTATATGTCACTGATTGATTTTTGTATGTTGAACCAACTTTGCATTTGCATGATAAATTCTACTTGGTTATGGTGTATAATCCTTTTTATATGTTGCTGGATTTGGATTACGAGCATTTTTTAGATGATTTTTCTGTCTACATTCTTGCAGATGTTGGTCTGTAGTTTTCATTACTTGTGGTACCTTTATCTGATTTTTGTATCAGGCTAACATTAGCTCATAGACTTAGTTAGGAAGTTCCCTCTTCTCCTATTTTCTAAAAGCGTTTGTGAAATTTCTTCCTTAAATGTTTGGTAGACTTTACTAATGAAGCTGTGGTGGGCCTGGAGTTTTTCTGAGGAAAGTTGTGTTTTGTTTTTACTGTAATTTTGATTCCTTTAATAGATTAGGACATTTAAGGCTGTTTTTTTCTTCTTGGATGAGCTTGTGTCTTTCAATGAAGTGGTCCATTTCATTTAAATGTTGAGTTCATTGACATAAAGTTGTTTACACTACTACCTTATTGTCTTTCTAATGTCTGTAGAATCTAATGATGTCACCTCTCCTGTTTCTGATAATGGTAATTTGTGTTGTCTCTCTTATTTTTCCTTATAAGTCTGGAAAGAGATTTATCAATTTTACTGATATACTCAAAGAACCAGCATTTACTTCTCTTTGTTTTCTCTGTTGTTTTTCTGCTTTTTCTTTTATTGATTTTTGTAGTCATCTTTATTATTTCTTTTCTTCTGCTTACTTTGGATTTAATTGCTCTTCTTTTTCTAGATTTTGGATGTGGTACCTGAGGTCATTGATTTGAAACCTTTCTTCTTTTCTCATATAAACATTTAGTACCATAAAATTTCCCATGACTACTGCTTTACTGTCATACTACGAATTCTGCTATGTCACATTTTAATTCTGTTCAAAATAGTTTTTAATTTCCTTTTTGATTTCGTCTTTGACCCATAGGTTATTTAGAAGTGTGTAGTTGGCTTCCAAAGAATTGTGGGTTTTCCAGAGATCTTTCTATTTTTTTATTTCTACTATAATTCCATTGTGGCCAGAGAACCTACTTACTTTGACTTGGATCCTTTTGAATTTAGTGAAACTTATTCTGTAACTCAGAATTTGGTCTATCTTAGTTAAGGTTCTATCTGCACTTGAGAGGAAAGTGTAATTCTGCTGATGTTAGGTGGACTATTCTGTGCTTGTCAGTCTAGTGAAATTGGTTGGTGGTGTTGATCAAATCTACTCTGTCCTTGCTGGCTTTCTGCCTACTTTTTTTTATCAGTCATTTAGAGAGGGGTATTTAGATGTCTGACTATACTTGCAGGTTTTTCTATTTCTCCTTGCAGTTCTTTCACTTTTTGCTTCATGAATTTTAAAGCTCTGTCATTAACTACATAAACATTTAGAATTATTATGTCTTCATTAATTGGCCCCTTTATCGTTATGAAATGCCTTTCTTTATCTCTGCTTTATAGTCTTTGCTCTGAAATATACTTATGTATTAATATAGCCTCTTAGCTTTCTTTTGAATAGAGTTAGCATGGTATGTCAATTTGTCTCATTAATTGTGATGATAATTTGTATTGTTTCTTTAAAAGATTTATTTACTATAAGGTTAATTAAGGAGTCTTTTATACTTATTTATTGCTAATTGGTATTTTGTAGGGTGGTACTTTGCAATAATGTAAGTGTCCTCTTTCTCATCAAGCTTTTTTTCACTAGTATTAGCATTCATGAATGATTTCTTCCTCAATCAGTTATTACCATGATTGAGGTAATAATGGTGCCAAATGGTGATTTTCTAACTTCATTATTTTGTCTATGTCTCTTGGCATTCTGAGAGGTAGAGCTTTCCTTTCTGAAGTGTTTGTAAACATATTGAATTAAAATATGTGTCACCACTAACACAAAATATAGGAGAGGTGTGGTACACAGAATGATAGCCCCACAGAGATGTCTATGTCTGAATCCCTGAAACCTCTGACTTCCTTACAAGGAAAAAAGGACTTTGCAGATGCGATAGAGTCGACCTTGAGGTGGAAGCATCCAGGATTATCTGGTTGGGTCCAATACGATCACAAAAGTCCTTGTAAAGTAAAAGAGTGTCAGGAGAGTCAGAGAATGAGATGTGCAGGTAGAAGCAGAGGTCAGAGTTGTGCAGTTGGGGGCTGGAGTCAAGGAATGTAGGCAGCTGAAAAATCAGAGAGGTGGATTCTCCCCTAGAGCCTCCAGATAAGATACAGCCTGTCAATACCTTGATCCTTTGTTTTCCCTTGGCTACAAGGTGATATCCTTTAGTTCCTATTATTTCCTGTATGTTGGAAGTTAGCTCTAAAACCTTGATTAGATACATGTTAAAGATTTTTGTTGAAAATGTTTCATAGGTGGTGCATAATATTCATGATTCTAATTTTTAAAAATTTTTTATTGGAGTATATTGATTTACAATGTTCTGTTAGTTTCAGGTGTACAGCAGAGTGAATCAGTTATATATGTACATATATCCACTCTTTTTTAGATTCTTTTCCCATATAGCCCATTACAGAGTATTGAGTAGAGTTCCTTGTGCTATACAGTAGGTCCTTATTAGCTATCTATTTTATATATGGTAGTGTGTATATGTCAATCCCAATCTCCCAATTTATCCCTCCCCCTGATTACCCCCTGGTAATCATGAGTTTGTTTTCTACATCTGTAATTCTTGTTTCTGTTTTGTAGATAAGTTCATTTGTACCCTTTTTTTTTAGATTCCACATATAAGCGATATCATATGATAATTGTCTTTCTCTGTCTGATTTACTTCACTCAGTATGATAATCTCTAGGTCCATCCATGTTGCTGCAGATGGCATTATCATAATACTAATACTGATCACTGAGTCAAGATGGACTTTGCTCCCTTCACTCCACTTCACCCAGTGAGACCTATTTTGGGTTACTGACCTCCAGAATTGTAAGATAATACATTTGCATTTGTGGCAATTTGTTATAGCAGCAATAGGAAACTGATAAAAGGAAGATGTTAAATGGAGTTAACATGTTTTAAAAGTTTTTCCACTATCCAGGCAGAGATAAAAGTTCTAATTTAAGATAGACTGTAATAAATAAAGACATGTTGTAATCTCTAGGGTACTAAAAGAGTGATGTTTAAAAACTATAACAAGCTATTACATGGGAAAAGGGGAATAATGAAAGGTATTTGATTAATGCAAAATAAAGCAAGGAAGGAGAAAAAGCCTCAAAGAATACTTGGGCCAAATAGGAAAACATCGAGAAGATAGGCATAAACCCCAAAATATTAGTAATTTTATTAAATGTAAGTGCACCCAATATTACAGTTCAGAGCAGAGCTTGTAAGAAGGATTAAAAAAAAACAGCTAGGGCTTCCCTGGTGACACAGTGGTTAAGAATCCACCTGCCAATGCAGGGGACATGGGTTTGAGTCCTGGTCGGGGAAGATCCCACGTGCCATGGAGCAAGTAAGCCTGTGTACCACAACTACTGAGCTTGTGCTCTAGAGCCTGTGAGCCACAACTACTGAGCCTGTGGCCACAACTACTGAAGCCCACGCACCTAGAGTCCATGCTCCGCAGCAAGAGAAGCCACCTCAATGAGAAGCCCACACACTGCAATGAAGAGTAGCCCCCGCTCACCGCAACTAGAGAAAGCCCATGCTCAACAATGAAGACCCAATGAAGCCAAAAATAAAATAAATAAAATAAATAAATTAAAAAACAACTAAGTGCTATTCCCAGATATAACATACAACTATATGTCATGCATAGAAAAGTTGAAAATAAATGTATTAAAAATATTTTATGCAAATACTTCCAAAAGATAACTGGTGTGGCCATACTACTGGAGAGGAGAATAATTCATAATAATGAAACGATTAATTCAACAGATAGACATAATATTCCTAACTTTTTATGTAGGTAATTGCATAGCCTAAAAATGTATGAGACAAAAAATGGAGAACTAAAAGGCGAAATAGGTCCATAATTGTAGTTGGAGATTTTAATACACCTCTCTCAATAACTGATATAACAGCCTTTCCACAAGGAAAACTTGAGGTCCAAGTGGCTTCTCTGGTGAATTTTTCCAGTTAGTAAAGAGCTAACACCAATCTAACACCAATCTTTAACAGAGAACTGAAAAATAATACTCTCCAACTCTTTTTATGGAATAAGTGTAACCTTTATAACAAAATCTGACAAGAACATTACATGTAAGGAAAATCTCTTTCAATAAGTGGTAGCAGGTCAATTCAGTATCCATATGGGGGAAAATGAGCCTTGCCTCCTACCTCATACTGTATACAAAATGTAGTTCCAGGTGGATCATAGACGTAACTTTAAAAGATAAAATAATGACTCTAGAACAGCACTGTCCAATAGAAATAAAATGTGAGCCACACATGTAATTTAAATTTTCCTAATAGCCACAATAAAAAAAGGAAATGGGAAATTAATTCTAATTATATATTTTAGTTAACTTAATATATACAAGTTATTGTCTTTTTAAAAAATTATTTATTTAAATTTATTTAATTTTGGCTGCATTAGGTCTTCGTTGCTGCACGTGGGCTTTCTAGTTGTGGCGAGCAGGGGCTACTCTTTGCTGCACTGCATGGGCTTCTCGTTGCAGTGGCTTCTCTTGTTTCAGAGCACGGGCTCTAGGCACGTGGGCTTCAGTAGTTGTGGCTCGCAGGCTTTAGAGCACAGGCTCAGTAGTTGTGGCACATGGGCTTAGTTGCTCTGTGACATGTGGGATCTTCCCGGACCAGGGCTCGAACCCGTGTCCCCTGCATTGGCAGGTGGATTCTTAACCACTGCACCACCAGGGAAGTACAGTGATACTAATATTGATCACTGAGCTAAGGTGGACTTGCTCCTTTGAGTTTTCATTTAGCAGTCAAGGGAAAAGTAAAGAATATCTGGAAAATATCTTAGAATGTTAGTAGTTTCCCACCATTTTTAGTCTTCTGACCAAGAAGAAATCACTTTCCCCCTTTCAGCTTTCTTATCTAGCAGGAGAATTCAGAGTTGGTTTGTCTGTCCATCCAGTCAACTGACCATCCACCCAACAACAAAAAAATGTTTATTGAACAACTGCTTTGGGTATCTCTTTCTCTCTTTGGGTGTCTCTCCTTCCAGTCGGTTTTCTCCCCAGTTCATTTTTGGAATATTTGAAATAGATGGTTTTCATCTAAGTAAGAGGGAAAAAAGTTGAGGCACATGTTTATGCTGTAGCCTTATCTGCCACTCGTTGGAGTCCCTATGGAGAAGCAAAAATGTGATTATCTTTGGATCAGTGTTTGGGTAAGTATATGTGATTTTGGCTCATGCCGTTAATCTCTGAGTTTTTATTGTATAGTAATAATACTATGTAACTATAAGTAACACTTATATAGCAATAACTAGTACTAGGTTGCTGTTTATGTACATTTGCCTAGTTTAAAATAGGCATAATTTCCTATTTAAATTTTCCTGAGATTTCATGCAGTTTCATTGGTCCTAAATATATTACAAATTATTTTATTCTTGTGTGGGAGACATTTATATAAACGCTTAGGTGAGTTGAGGACAAGTATTTGAATAAATAACTTCACTGTGTGACATGCAGGATCTTGAACCTGTGCCCCCTGCAGTGGAAGCTCAGAGTCTTAACCACTAGACTACCAGGGAAGTCCCTGAATAAGTAACTTTTAATGATAGAGTTCAGTTCCTCTGCTATTACTTTCCAAAGTAGGTAGAACAAACAAGTTGTTCAGGGTGATTGAGTAATATGTTCCTAGGGTCTAGATATTGCCCACATCATCTTTACTGGTCAGTCTACTTCGTTATAGTAATTGTGGCTAGTATTGCTTCATTATTATTTGGCTATTCATTTATAGTGCTGAAAGCACAATATTGTACCCTTTAGTATACTCTACCCCTTTAGTATACTCTTACTAGCTTTAGGAAAAAAGTTAGAGAAATGTGCTTAAATCTGAAAGGTAAGTTTCTGAAGAACTGATGTAAATGAAATTCACAACAATTCCTCTTTTATATCCGCTTTAAAAATAAGCACATGTTGAGCCAAGAACATTTACATGTTTTTTTTTTTGGCGGTGCTGCGCAGCTTTCAGGATCTCTGTTCCCCGACCAGGGATTGAACCCGGCCCACCCCAGTGAAAAAGCACTGTGTTCTAACCACTGGACCACCAGGGAATTCCTACATCTTCTTATCCTGATCCCTTTGAACTCATTCCAAGTTCTTGTGCTAACCTGTTAAACTAATCATACCTAAAATAGAGCTGAAAACATACTGTTTCACATTTAAAGTATATATTGTAACAAGTTCTTACCATAAAATCCAAATATAGAAGAAATTGTCAAGAAAAATTGTAAGAATACATTGTAAATGAAATAAAGTAACAGTGAAATGGCTAATAACGAAAGGTTATGGCTTTCCATCTATCTCATATTTTAGCTTTAATTCACTAATTCTTTATTGAAATTTCTGAGATGTAGAAAAGTGTGTTACCACTTCACACCCATTAGGATAGCTATTATTTTTTTAAAAACAGAAAATAATAACAAGTGTTGGTGAGGATGTAGAGAAATTGAAACCCTTGTGCATTGTTGGTAGGAATGAAAAATGGTACAGTTGCTATGGAAAACAGTACGGTGATTCCTAAAAAAATTAAATGTGGAATTACCAAATGATCCAGAAATTCCAAGTCTAAGTATATACCCAAAAGAATTAAAAGCAGGGACTTAAACAGATATTTGTATAACAGTGGTTATAACAGCATTATTCACGGTAGCACAAAGATAGAAGCAACCCAAAGGTGTATTAGAAGATGAGTAGATAAACAAAATATGGTATATACATACAATGCAATATTATTCAGCCTTAAGAAGGAATAACATTCCGGGCTTCCCTGATGGTGCAGTGGTTAAGAATCCACCTGCCAATGCAGGAGACACGGGTTTGAGCCCTGGTCTGGGAAGATCCCACATGCTGTGGAGCAACTAAACTTGTGCACCTCAACTACTGAGTCTGTGCTCTAGAGCCCTCGAGCCACAGCTACTGAGCCCACGTGCCACAACTACTGAAGCCTGCATGCCTAGAGCCCGTGGTTTGCAACAAGAGAAGCCTGCACACCACAGCAAAGAGTAGCCCCAACTCAACGCAACTAGAGGAAACCCATGTGTAGCAACGAAGACCCAACTCAGCCAGTAAATAAATAAATAAATTTATAAAAGGAAAAACAAATAAAAGGCCATATACACGTGTGTGCATACACACACACGGACACACACACTTTTTTTTTTAAAAAAAAAGAAGGAATAACTTTCTGCCATGTGATACAACATGGGTAAACCTTTAAGATATTATGCTAAGTGAAATACACCAGACAAAAAAGGACAAATGATTCTACTTATATGAGGAACCTAGAGTAGTCAAATTCATAGAGTCAGAAAGTAGAATGATGGTTACTAGGGGTTGGGTAGAGGTGAAATGGGTAATTGGTGTTTAATGAGTATAGTTTCAGTTTAGGAAGATGAGCAAGTTCTGGAGATGGATGGTGGTGATGGTTGCACAACAGTGTGAATGTACTTAATGCTACTAAACTGTACACTTTAAAAATGGTTAAAACGGCCCTGGCTCATATCTGGCTCCAGCCCTCTAATTCTAAAGGAATTAGAAAAAGAGCAAACAAAGCCCAAAGTCAGCAGAAGGAAGCTAATAATAAAGATGAGAGTGGAAATAAATAAAATAAAGACCAAAGAAACAACAAAAGATCAGTGAAACCAAGAACAAAGCTGGACATACCATACTCCCTGACTTCAGACAATACTACAAAGCTACAGTAATCCAAACAGTATGGTACTGGCACAAAACAGACAAGCAGATCAATGGAACAGAATAGAGAGCCCAGAAATAAATCCAGTTATATGGTCAGTTAATCTATGGCAAAGGAGGCAGGAATATACAATGGAGAAAAGATAGTTTCTTCAGTAAATGGTGTTGGGAAAACTGGACAGCTACATAAAGGAGATGAAACTCGAACATTTCCTTACACCATATACAAAAATAAACTCAAAATGGATTAAAGACCTAAATGTAAGATCTAAAACCATAAAACTCCTAAAAGAAAGTATAGGCAGTATTCTCTTTGACATTGGTCTTATGAATAGTTTTTGTATCTCTCTTCTCAGGCAAGGGAAACAAAAGCAAAAATTTAAAGATGGGAACTAATCAAACTTAAAAACTTTTGCACAGAGAAGGAAACCATCAACAAAATGAAGAGACAGCCTTGAATGGGAGAAGACATTTGCAAACAATATGTCTGATAAGGGGTCAAATCCAAAATATATAAAGAACTCATACAAATCAATATTTTAAAAAATCAATTCAATTAAAAAATGGGCAGAGGACTTGAATAGTCATTTTTCCCAAAGAAGACATGCAGACGGCCAACAGACATATGAAAAGATGCTCAGCATCACTAACCATCAGGGAAATGCATATCAAAACCACAGTGAGATACCACCTCACACCTGTCATAATGGCTATCATCAAAAAGACAAGAAATAACAAGTATTGGCTAGGATGTGGAGAAAAGGGAACCCTCGTGCACTGCTGGTGGAAATGTAAATTGGTACAGCCACTATGGAAAACAATATAAAAGTTCCTCAGAACATTAAAAACAGGACTACCATGTGATCCAGCAGTGCCACTTGTAGGTGTTTATCCAAAGAAAATGAAAACACCAATATTAAAAGATATATATATATATATATATATATAGACCATATATATATGGACCTGGGTATTATGCTTAGTGAAATAACTCAGAGAGAAAGACAAATATTATATATTTTTACTTATATGTGGAATCCAAAAAATAAAGCACATGAACAAATAGAACAGAAACAGATGCACAGATATAGAGAACAAACTAGTGTTTACCAGAGGGGAAAAGGGTGGGACGAGGGGCAAAATAGCTCAAGGGGATTAAGAGGTACAAACTACTAGCTATAAAATAAATAGGTTACAAAGATGTAATGCACAGCACAGGGAACACAGTCAATATTTTATGACAATTTTTTATGGAATATATTCTGTGAAAATACTGAATTACTATGTTGTATACCTGAAGCTAATGTAATACTGTAAGTCAACTATACTTTAATTAAAAAAATAGTTAAAATGATTAATTTTATGTTATGTGTATTTTACACACACACCCCACACACACAAACTTTTACAAAGTACCTGCCTTTCTCAGGAAATAATAGTCTTCCTAAGCCCATAAATACTTTTAGAGGAAGAAGAAATGTCCTATAAAACTATGTGAGGAGAATCATCTCTGAATTCTACTGAGGATTCTGAATGGAAACAACTTAAAAAATAGCATAAAGTATTGGACATAGCCATTGTAATAGGCCATTGCAACATTTCATGGCTTTATAGGACAAACAGGAAATTCAAAGAAGGGAAGAAAATTCATTAAAGTGTAAATTTCAATGATGTCCTTGTTAGGAATACACATTCTCAATCCAACTATTTATAAAAGTTGGCTTATGACAGGTTTTAGTCAAGGCTGAAAATGTAAATTATCAGGGCCCTTTAAAACAAAATGAAATCAGGTATTTTTTTCCTCTTTGTTCTGTGGTATATTCTAGAGTCTTCCTTCGTAGAAGATGGAAACATGGTAGAAACTCTCCTGCACCATCCAGTGGTTGGTCAGTTGAAGAAAGGAGCCATAATAACTATATGTAGCCTATTCATTTTGTAAAAACCTAGAACATATATTCATTCATTCTCCAATATTTATATGTAGGGCCAAGGCCTTTTCCTTGTATATGGGTCCTTTGAAATTCCTCCTTTTCTTTCTGTATAAACCACATCCATATTGTTTCATTCCAGGTTTCCAGATTTCCAATTTCTAGTTTGCTTTCATGAAAGTAGAGAATAGAATTTTTAGTTTTTTATGATTTCTCTCCCCCCATTCTGTTAAAGTTGCTTATGTGCAGCTATTTCAGCAGTTTACTGCTCACCTTTATTGAATCTTTCTAAAGCATTCACCTTTGTTTTCACAGAAATAGTAACTCTCTTTTATACTCATGTTTCATCAGTTTACATAATATTTAATTAAATCACACGATTAAAAGAAGTTCAGTGGGCATAAAGAGGCTTGGGAGCAAACACAGATGAAACTAAGTATGTCAACACACTACTGGTAGGACAAAGAGTGCACTTAAGCATGCTGTGGGCATCTGAATATTTGGGTGATAGAATGGAGACCATTAGTTAACCCATTGGTGGTGGGTTTAGAGAACTTCTTGCAGTGAAAATTTGCTTTTTCTTACTTAATGTATCCTGAATATTTTCCCCGTGAGCAAATGGAGATCTACATCATTGTTTTTAATGGCCACATGGTATTTATTATACATGTATTATGCTGAGTTTTTGCTTGCAAACAACATGAAGCAGTTCAGCTCACTTACCCAGACAAGGAATTTATTGGTAGGCTATGAAGATTGTTTATAGAGTCAACAGGAAAGATGGTCAGCCAGGCTTGGAAAAATGGGCAGGAACCCAGAGAGGCTAAAACAGCCAAGGTCACACCCCCCATGTACAGTCTGGTGAGGACCTCTCCAGTGGCACTGGCTATCTCAGGACTTTTGCCACCACCACTGCTGGCATCTTGACTGTTGCTGAAGCTGCTGCGAATTCTCTTTAACTCTCACTGTGTATTTGTGTCACTTTCTCAGAATTCAAAAACCTGGGCAGAGGTATCTGCCCAGCCAGATCTAGAATCACTTAGCATCTTACCTTGAAGGATGAAGGGAAAGGGAATACCTCCTCCTTCCACTTTGGCTTCATTAGTGGGGGTGGGTCCTACTGCCTATTACCAAGAAGCTCACTCACAGCAGGGGATTTCCTTAACCTAAGCTGTGTGTTTGGATGCTGGGTAGCCAAAAAATATGACAACTATCTGTAAAAGTGTGGATCTACTGGAGTTTATTTAACCAGTGCCCTACTGTAAAAAATGTAGGTTGTTTCCTGTTTTGTTGTTTTAAGCTATGTGGTAATAGACACGTTTTACTAATCTAGTAGGGGGAAAACATTGTATTTTAGTCGTTTTAATTTATAACTTTAAATGTAAAGTTTTATGTTTATTGGAATTTTGGATTTCTTATTTTGTCAATTGACATATATGTATTACATATATGGAGTTTTTTGAGATATAATTTACATGTCATAAAATTCAGTATAATTTTATGTAATTCAGGGGTTTTTAGTGTATTCGCAGACTTGTGCAACCATTACTACTATCTAATTCCAGAACATCTCATCACCCCAGAAGGAAACTCCATATGCATATATATTTTTGTAATTTGCTTACGTGGGTTTTTTATGGCACATGACATTTTAAAAATGCATAAAAATTAAATTTAAAGATCTTTTCTTTTATCGTTTCTGCTTTTGGCTTAGGCTTAGAAAGGCCTTCTCCATCCCAAGTTTTGTTGTTGCTGTTTTTGTTAATTATCCACTTTTATAGCATTAAACATTTTTTTTTTACATTTCAGTCTTTAACTCATTTAGAATTAATTTTGGAGTAAGATGGGATTTAAACGTGTTTACCTCACATGGTTAGCACATTATGGCAACACCACTTATTTATTTCCCCACTGATTTGAAATACTTCCCTTATTATATACTAAATTCTTTTTTTTAACATCTTTATTGGAGTATAATTGCTTTACACTGGTGTGTTAGTTTCTGCTTTATAACAAAGTGAATCAGCTATATGTACACATATATCCCCATATCTCCTCCCTCTTGTGTCTCCCTCCCACCCTCCCTATCCCACCCCTCTAGGTGGTCACAAAGCACCGAGCTGATCTCCCTGTGCTATGCAACTAAATTCTTATATATACATATATGTCTGTTTCTGGGACTTTCTGTTCCATTGCAAAGGATCTGTCTATTCTTTTTTTTTTTTTTTTTTTGCGGTACGCGGGCTTCTCACTGTTCTGGCCTCTCCCATTGCGGAGCGCAGGCTCAGAGGCCATGGCTCACGGGCCCAGCCACTCCGCGGCATGTGGGATCTTCCCAGACAGGGGCATGAACCCGTGTCCCTTGCATCGGCAGGCGGACTCTCAACCACTGCGCCACCAGGGAAGCCCTGGCTGGTTTTCTTTGATACGTTTTGCAAACATTGCCCTATTAAGTCAATCCCTTTGAGGCTATTGTTAGCTCTAGACTTCAGCTTGAATTGGCTGTATGAGCAGAGGTAAGTCTGAGTGTTAGCTTCCTTAATTTTAAAAGGAGGCAAGTACCTCATTTATATTGCAGGATTGTTGTGAAATTATGTATATGAAATGCTATAGGAATCTGAAATATCTGTAGTTATCACAAGGACAGCTCTTTTGTAAGAAGCGGTGATTAGTCAAGGAGTCACAAAAATGGCCAGCAAAGCACACAGCCTTTTCCTAATTTGAGTGTTCTGGTCTTTTTTGACCTTACTAATATGTCTGAAGTACTGACTCCTAATCTTTTGGGAATGGTCAAACGAAAAGAACAATTATGTTTTGAAACATACACTAGTCTACTCCAGCTGTTTCATCTGAAATCTTAGTCTTCTGTTTGTATAGTGACAGTTGTGTGATGAAAGAGGTTAGACACTCAGTATTTTGAAAACAAGTTAAGGGATAAGATCAATGTTCATTTTAAAGGTTCACACAATTTAAATGAGATGTTTTATGTAAAATAATAAAGAAGCTAATGCTTTCCCCTTTTGTTTTCAATTCAGAGGTGGTAGATTTTAAATAAAAGCAAATGGGTAGGAAAAAACTAAAAAAATTAAAACTTTTAAAAAATTAAATTGATTTGGAAATATATATACTCTGAAGGCAACTAGTTGAGTGTTTGCATAGCTAGAAATTATTAATTTGCTTGACAAAACAGGGGTGTTTTTATAGCCCTGGTGTAATAGACTGGGTGATTTTTGTCTCTTTATATGTTTGAGTTTATCATTGGTCTCACTTATTGAATTATTTCAATTTTGGTAACTTGTCTCTTAATTTCTGCACATTCCCTATATATTTTTCTTCTTTATTTCCCCCTAAAGTGGACTGTGTTTCTTAAAAATCTTTTTTCTCCATCTTTATCGAGGTATAATTGACAAATAGAAATAGTATATATTTAAGTTGTAAAACGTGATATTTTGATGTACATATGCATTGTGATATGATTACTGCAATCAAACTCATGAACATATTCATCACCTTACATAGTTACCATTTTTTGTTGCTGTTGAGGGCAATTAACATCTCTTTTAGCAAGTTTTAAGTAAACAATTATTAACTGTAGTCATCATGCATACATTAGATTTCCAGAGTTTATTCATCCTTCATAATTGAAACTCTGTACCCTTTAACCAACATTTCCCCATTTCCCCCACTCCCCAGGCCCTGATAACCACCCTTCTAGTCTCTAAGAGTTCAACTTTAGATTCCACATATAAGTGAGATCATGCAGTTTTTGTCTTTCCATGTCTGGCTTATTTCACTTAGAATAATGTCCTCCAGGTTCATTCGTTTATTTTCCTTTTAAAAATTCTTACAGTGAAATAACTAAGGTCTACAAAGAGTATAGGGAACCCTATAACGTATTTGTGCATCCACTACTCAGCCTAAGAAATTAAACATTACATATATAGTTGAAGTTTCCATTTATGTTCCAGTTGCATCCTTTCCTCCCTCGCCAAACTCCTGAATTTGGAGTTTATTATTCCCATGCATATTTTTATATTATATATATATTTATATATATTTTATATTTTTAAATTTTATTTTACTACTACATATGTGTGCATACAAAAAAAACCATATGGTATTGTTTTACATTTTTAGAATTTTGTATCCTTCTGAAACTTTTTATTTCCTCAACTATGTTTGTGAGATTTATCCATGTTGCTACCTGTAGCCCTAGTTTGGAGTTTCTCAACCTCTGTTTTGTTGACATTTGGGGCCAGATATTCTTTGCTGTGAGGAGCTTTGTTGTCCATTATAGGATGTTTAGTGATATCCCAGTAGCACTTTCCCCTCCACCCCACACCCCACGTTGTGATAACCAAAAATGTCTCCAGACGTTGCCTGATATCCCTTTCATGGTGAAATCTCCCCTCCTCCCAGTAAGAACCACAATTTTATTTATTTTTTAACTTTTTATTTTATTTTTTATACAGCAGGTTCTTATTAGTTATCTATTTTATACATATTAGTCTATATATGTCAACCCCAATCTCCCAGTTCATCCCACCACCATCACCCCCTCCTGCCACTTTCCCCCCATGGTGTCCACATGTTTGTTCTCTACATCTCTGTCTCTATTTCTGCCCTGCAAACTGGTTCATCTGTACCATTTTTCTAGGTTCCACTATTAGGCGTTAATATATGATATTTGCTTTTCTCTTTCTGACTTAATTCACTCTGTATGACCATCTCTAGATCCATCCACGTCTCTAAAAATGACCCAATTTTGTTCCTTTTTATGGCCGAGTAATATTCCATTGTATATATGCACCACATCTTCTTTATCCATTTGTCTATTGATGGGCATTTAGGTTGCTTCCATGACCTGGTTATTGTAAATAGTGCTGCAATGAACATTGGGGTGTATGTGTCTTTTTGAATTATGGTTTTCTCAGGGTATATGCCCAGTAGTGGGATTGCTGGGTCATATGGTAATTCTATTTTTAGTTTTTTAAGGAACCTCCATACCGTTCTCCATAGTGGCTGTGTCAATTTATATTCCCACCAACAGTGCAAGGGGGTTCCCTTTTCTCCACACCCTCTCCAGCATTTGTTGTTTGTAGATTTTCTGATGATGCCCATTCTAACTGGTGTGAGGTGATACCTCATTGTAGTTTTGATTTGCATTTCTCTAATAATTAGTGATGTTGAGCAGCTTTTCATGTGCTTCTTGGCCATCTGTATCTCTTCTTTGGAGAAATGTCCATTTAGGTCTTCTGCCCAGTTTTAGATTGGGTTGTTTGTTTCTTAATATTGAGCTGCATGAGCTGTTTATATATTTTGGAGATTGATCCTTTGTCTGTTGATTCATTTGCAAATATTTTCTCCCATTCTGAGGGTTGTCTTTTCGTCTTGTTTATGGTTTCCTTTGCTGTGCAAAAGCTTTGAAGTTTCATTAGGTCCCATTTGTTTATTTTTGTTTTTACTTCCATTACTCTAGGAGGTGGATCCAAAAAGATCTTGCTGTAATTTATGTCAAAGAGTGTTCTTCCTATGTTTTCCTCTAAGAGTTTTATAGTGTCGGATCTTACATTTAGGTCTCTAATCCATTTTGAGTCTATTTTTGTGTATGGTGTTAGGTAGTGTTCTAATTTCATTCTTTTACATGGAGTTGTCCAGTTTTCCCAGCACCACTTATTGAGAAGACTGTCTTTTCTCCATTGTATATCCCTGCCTCCTTTGTCATAGATTAGTTGGGCATAGGTGCGTGGATTTATCTCTGGGCGTTCTATCCTGTTCCATTGATCCATATTTTGGTTTTTGTGCCAGTACCATATTGTCTTGGTTACTGTAGCTTTTGTAGTATCATCTGAAGTCACGGAATCTGATTCCTCCAGCTCCGTTTTTTTTCTCTCAAGACTGCCTTGGCTATTCGGGGTCTTTTGTGTCTGAATACAAATTTTAAGATTTTTTGTTGTAGTTCTGAAAAAAATGCCACTGGTAATTTGATAGGGATTGCATTGAATCTGTAGATTGCTTTGGGTAGTATAGTCATTTTCACAATATTGATTCTTCCAATCCAAGAACATGGTATATCTCTCCATCTGTTTGTGTCATCTTTGATCTCTTTCATCAGTGTCTTACAGTTTTCTGAGTACAGGTGTTTTACCTCTTTAGGTAGGTTTATTCCTAGGTATTTTATTCTTTTTGTTGCAATGGTGGATGTGATTGTTTCCTTAATTTCTCTTTCTGATCTTTAGTTGCTAGTGTATAGGAATGCAAGAGATTTCTGTGCATTAATTTTGTATCCTGCAACTTTACCAAATTCATTGTTTAGCTCTAATAATTTTCTGGTAGCATCTTTAGGATTTTCTATGTATAATATCATGTCATCTGCAAACAGTGACAGTTTTCCTTCTTCTTTTCCAATTTATATTCCTTTTATTTCTTTTTCTTCTCTGATTGCCGTGGCTAGGACTTCCAAAACTATGTTGAATAATAGTGACAAGAGTGGACGACCTTGTTTTGTTCCTAATCTTAGAGGAAATGGTTTCAGTTTTTCACCATTGAGAGTGATGTTTGCTGTGGGTTTGTCATATATGGCCTTTATTATGTTGAGGTAGGTTCCCTCTCTGCCCACTTTCTGGAGAGTTTTTATCCTAAATGGGTGTTGAATTTTGTCAAAAGCTTTTTCTGCATCTATTGAGATGATCATATGGTTTTTGTTCTTCAATTTGTTAATATGGTGTATCTCATTGGTTGATTTGCATAGATTGAAGAATCCTTGCATCCGTGGGATAGATCCCACTTGATCATGGGGTATGATCCTTTTAATCTGTTGTTGGATTCTGTTTGCTAGTATTTTTTTTTTTTTTTTTTTTTTTGCGGTACGCGGGCCTCTCACTGCTGTGGCCTCTCCCATTGCAGAGCACAGGCTCCGGATGCGCAGGCTCAGCGGCCATGGCCCATGGTCCCAGCCGCTCCACGGCATGTGGGATCCTCCCAGACCAGGGCACGAACCTGTGTCCCCTGCATCGGCAGGTGAACCCTCAACCACTGCGCCATCAGGGAAGCCCCTGTTTGCTAGTATTTTGTTGAGGATTTTTTCATCTATATTCATCAGTGATATTGGTCTGTAATTTTCTGTTTTTGTAGTATCTTTGGTTTTGGTATCAGGGTGATGGTGGCCTCATAGAATGAGTTTGGGAAAGTTCCTTCCTCTGCAATTTTTTGGAAGAGTTTGAGAAGGATGGGTGTTAACTCTTCTCTAAATGTTTGATTGAATTCACCTGTGAAGTCATCTGGTCCTGGACTTTTGTTTGTTGGAAGATTTTTAATCAAAGTTCCAATTCCATTACTTGTGATTGGTCTGTTCATATTTTCTCTTTTTTCCTGGTTCAGTCTTGGAAGGTTATACCTTTCTGAGAATTTGTCCATTTCTTCCAGGTTGTCCATTATATTGGCATAGAGTTGCTTGTAGTAGTCTCTTAGGATGCTTTGTATTTCTGCAGTTTTTGTTGTAACTTCTCCTGTTTCATTTCTAATTTTATTGATATGAGTCCTCTCCCTCTATTTCTTGATGAGTCTGGCTAAAGGTTTATCAGTTTTGTTTATCTTCTCAAAGAACCATCTTTTAGTTTTATTGATCTTTGCTATTGTTTTGTTTCTATTTCATTTATTTCTGCTCTGATCTTTATGATTTCTTTCCTTCTACTAACTTTAGGTTTTGTTTGTTCTTCTTTCTCTACTTCATTTAGGTGTAAGGTTAGATTGTTTATTTGAGATTTTTCTTGTTTCTTGAGGTAGACTTGTATTGCTATAAACTTCCCTCTTACAACTGCTTTTACTGCATCCCATAGGTTTTGGTTTGTCGTGTTTTCATTGTCATTTGTCTCTGGGTATTTTTCGATTTCCTCTTTGATTTCTTCAGTGATCTCTTGGTTATTTAGTAACGTATTGTGTAGCCTCCATGTGTTTGTACGTTTTTTCCCTGTAATGGATTTCTAATCTCATAGCATTGTGTTTGGAAAAGATGCTTGATATGATTTCAATTTTTTTAAATTTACTGAGGCCTGATCTGTGACCCAAGATGTGATCAATCCTGGAGAATGTTCTGTGTGCATGTGAGAAGAAACTGTAATCTGTTGTTTTTGGATGGAATGTCCTATAAATATCAATTAAATCTATCTGGTCTAATGTGTCATTTAATGCTTGTGTTTCCTTATTAATTTTCTGTTTGGATGATCTGTCCATTGGTGTAAGTGAGGTGTTAAAGTCCCCCACTATTATTGTGTACTGTTGATTTTATTTTATGGCTGTTAGCAGTTGTCTTATGTATTGAGGTGCTCCTATGTTGGGTGCCTGTATGTTTATAACTGTTATATCTTCTTCTTGGATCGATCCCTTGATCATTATGTAGTGTCCTTCCTTGTCTCTTGTAACATTCTCTATTTTAAAGTCTATTTTATGTGATATGAGTATTGCTACTCCAGCTTTCTTTTGATTTCCATTTGCTTGGAATATCTTTTTCCATCCCCTCACTTTTAGTCTGTATGTGTCCCTAGGTCTGAAGTGGGTCTCTTGTAGACAGCATATATATGGGTCTTATTTTTGTATCCATTCAGTGAGCCTGTGTCTTTTGGCTGGAGCATTTAATCCATTCATGTTTAAGGTAGTTATCAATATGTATGTTCCTATTACCATTTTCTTAATTGTTATGGGTTTGGTTTTGTAAGTCCTTTTCTTCTCTTGTGTTTACCACTTAGAGAAGTTCCCTTAGCATTAGTTGTAGAGCTAGTTTGGTGGTGCTGAATTCTCTTAGCTTTTGCTTGTTTGTAACTCTTTTGATTTCTCCATCGAATCTGAATGAGATCCTTGCTGGGTAGAGTAATCTTGGTTGTAGGTTCTCCCCTTTCATCACTTTAAATATATCATGCCACTCCCTTCTGGTTTGTGGAGTTTCTGCTGAGAAATCAGCTGTTAACCTTATGGGATTCCCTGGTATGTTAGTTGTCGTTTTTCTCTTGTTGCTTTCAATAATTTTTCTTTGTCTTTATTTTTTGTCAGTTTGATTACTATGTGTCTTGGCGTGTTTCTCCTTGGGTTTATCCTGCCTGGTACTCTCTGTGCTTCCTGGACTTGGGTGGCTCTTTCCTTTCCCATGTTAGGAAAGTTTTTGACTATAATCTCTTCAAATATTTTCTTGGGTCCTTTCTCTCTCTCTTCTTCTTCTGGGACCCCTATAATGCAAATGATGTTTTTTTAAATGTTGTCCAAGAGGTCTCTTAGGCTGTCTTCATTTCTTTTCATTCGTTTGTCTTTATTCTGTTCTGCAGCAGTGAATTCCACCATTCTATCTTCCAGGTCACTTATCTGTTCTTCTGCCTCAGTTATTCTGCTATTGATTCCTTCTAGTGTAGTTTTCATTTCAGGTATTGTATTGTTCATCTGTTTGTTCTTCAATTCTTCTAGGTCTTTGTTTAACATTTCTTGCATCTTCTCGATCTTTGCCTCCGTTCTTTTTCGGAGGTCCTGGATCATCTTCACTATCATTATTCTGAATTCTTTTTCTGGAACGTTGCCTATCTCCACTTCATTTAGTTGTTTTTCTGGGATTTTATCTTGTTCCTTCAACTGGTACATAGCTCTCTGCCTTTTCATTTTGTCTATCTGTCTGTGAATGTGGTCTTGTTCCACAGGCTGCAGGATTGTAGTTCTTGCTTCTGCTGTCTGCCCTCTGGTGGATGAGTCTATCTGAGAGGCTTGTGCAAGCTTCCTGATGGGAGATACTGGTGATAGGTAGAGCTGGGTGTTGCTCTGGTGGGCAGAGCTGGGTAAAACTTTAATCCGTTTGTCTGCTGATGGGTGGGGCTAGGTTCCCTCCCTGTTGGTTGTTTGGCCTGAGGGGACCCAACACTGGCACCTACCCGGCTCTTTGGTGGGACTAATGTTGGACTCTGGGAGGGCTCACGCCAAGGAGTACTTCCCAGAACTTCTGCTACTGGTGTCCTTGTCCTCACGGTGAGCCACAACCATCCCCTGCCTCTGCAGGAGACCCTTCAGCACTAGTAGGTAGGTCTGGTTCAGTCTCCTATGGGGTCATTGCTCCTTTCCCTGGGTCCCAATGTGCACACTACTTTGTGTGTGTCCTCCAAGAATGGAGTGTCTGTTTCCCCCAGTCCTGTCAAAGTCCTGCAATCAAATCCCGCTAGCCTTCAAAGTCTGATTGTCTAGGAATTCCTCCTCCCGTTTCCAGACCCCCAGGTTGGGAAGCCTGACGTGGGGCTCAGAACCTTTACTCCAGTGGGTGGACTTCTGTGGGATGTGTTCTGCAGTTTGTGAGTCACCACCCAGCAGTTATGGGATTTGATTTTATTGTGATTGCACCCCTCCTACCATCTCATTGTGGCTTATCCTTTGTCTTTGCATGTGGGGTATCCTTTTTGGTGAGTTCCAGTGTCTTCTTGTCGATGATTGTTCAGTTAGTTGTGATTCTGGTGCTCTCGCAAGAGGGAGTGAGTGCATGTCTTTCTACTCCACCATCTTGAACCAGTCCTCTGAGAACCACTATTTTAGTTCATTCATTTTAAGTACTGTGTCATGCTCCATGATGTATATATCCCCACTTGTTTTTTCATTTTCCAGTTGATAGACTTTTAGATTATTTTCAAAGTGTTGGGTTTTTGTTGTTGTTGTTGTTTTGGTTTTTTTTGCAATGGGCATTCTTGTTCATGTGTCCTTGTACACATGTGAGATTTTCTCTAGGGTAATATGCCTAGGAGTGAAAATGTTGAGTTCTAGTATATGCATATCTTGAACTCTGCCAGATATTACCGAACAGGTTCCATAATGGTTGTACTAATTTATGTTCTCACCAGCTGAATACGGGAGATCCTGTTGCTCCACATTCTCATTAACACTTGGTATTGTCATATTTTGAAAGTTTTGTTTACCTGATGGGAGTAAGTGATATTCATTGTGGTTTTAATTTGCATTTTCTTGATTACTGTAGTGATCAAAAATTATCCATGTAGAGCTGTATCCAAAAAAAGAATTAAATTTTACCATATAATATATTAAGAATCCAGAAACCTTTCTCAAATTATGAGGCCTCATTATTTTAGGGTGATTTAAAAATAATGTTTGAGGGCGTCCCTGTGGCACTGGTTGAGAATCTGCCTGCCAGTGCAGATAACGTGGGTTCAATCCCTGGTCCGGGAAGATCCCATGGGCCACGGAGCAACAAAGCCCGAGCACCACAGCTACTGAGCCTGCACTCTATAGCCCGTGAGCCACAACTGCTGAGCCTGCGTGCTGCAACTACTGAAGCCTGAACGCCTAGAGCCTGTGCTCTGCTACAACAGAAGCCACCGCAATGAGAAGCCTGCACGCTGCAATGAAGAGTAGCCCCCACTCGCCACCACTAGAGAGAGGCTGCATGCAGCAACAAAGACCCAACACAGCCAAAAATCAATTAATAAAATAAATAAATTTAAAATACTAATAAAAAAATAAAAATAATGTTTGAGCTTCTTTGATCAGCTTTAAGAAGTGGTTTTGTGCAGTCAGACTTCGTATGTGTCATGTTTGTTTGTACTCAACTTATGCAGTTTCTGTTTCCAAATCAGAGATGATGATCTAGTCATAATACTGTTCTTCCTCTTAGAAAATGTTATTACTGATGGTGATTACCATCTGTGTTTAGGGAGTGGCTCAAAATACTTTAATAACTGGAAGTTATTTCCCTCAGTGTTGTTGGATGCTCTTTTTCTCAGAGTCACCTCATTGCTAATAGCTGCATGCCAGATTTGTTTCTCTGATATTGTCATCTCCCATAAACATACATTTTTTTCCACACCGTATGAAATTATTTACACTCTTACTCTGTTTTCTTAGTCATTTTGCTAAATGCAGTGGGAGATTACAAAAACTGTTCTTGACTTTGTACCTATCTTTGAGACATTTAAGATTCAAAAGATGGTTATACATATATTATAAAATCAATTAGAGTTGTGTGTGTTATATTTTATATAGAAAAATATATATATAAATAATATATGTAAAATAGAGTAGTATGAGGGGAATGGAATTCCTCTGAGGTTTTGAGTGTAAGGTCCAATTTAAGTATAGTTTTGAAGAAAAAATACAGGCAGATTATGAGGGCAGAAGAAATACATATTATTCATAGTTGATCTGACATGCTTAAATTAGGATGTAATGGGAAAAGTAGCTGTATTAATGTAATTTTCATTCATGCTCAGAATTTCTTTCCTCCCTAATACATATTTCCAGGGTGAATTATCCACTCACTTTAAAAGTGCCTTTCAGGGGCTTCCCTCGTGGCGCAGTGGTTGAGAGTCCGTCTCCCGATGCAGGGGACACAGGTTCGTGCCCCGGTCCGGGAGGATCCCACATGCCACGGAGCAGCTAGGCCCGTGAGCCATGGCCGCTGGGCCTGCGCGTCCAGAGCTTGTGCTCCGCAATGGGAGAGGCCACAACAGTAAGAGGCCCGCATACAGCCAAAAAAAAAAAAAAAAGTGCCTTTCTGCTTAACTAGTCTTTCTCAGTTCCTCAGTAAGCCTGAGAGATGCTCCAATACTTTGGTCTGGAGCATACCCGATAATAAAACTGTAGTTCAGTTTTACATTCCTAACTCACCAGGTAAACTAGCCTTCATCTGTTGAGTGTATTATATTCCAAAAGTTTGTTACCAATTCTGTTTTTTGAACTTGACAGTTTCTTATAAAACAATTTAGTCAGTTTTGGTAATGTACCTGAGTCAACCCTCAAAAGCCCCATTTTGACCCATAGCATATTTGAGCCATATAGGTACTAAGTCTGAAAATGTTCTGACCTTGAGGCAGGCAGCCATGTGCTACAAGAGGAAAGAGGAAGCAACTCCTTTTTTAGGCACAGGGCTAACAGTAGACAAAATATTGATAGGATCTGTTTGTTTTAGACATTATCACCTTCCCTTTTCATACTCATTACTGCTTCCCAGTGACCCTCTCCCTAGTTAGAGCCCCTAATGCCTTCATGCTTGCCTTAAGTACCCTGCCTTGGACTTTTCACCTAGACCTGTGAGTTCTTACATCCCAAGGATCCTTTGCTCACAATTACCTGCGTTTCCTGTCCCATTTGGGCTTCTGTTCTATTGTAGTAACTGATCATACCTAGATATTAGGAGGTGTAATGCCAGCTATCAGCCCCTTAACCTATCAAAGAGGAGATTGTATTTTAAAAAGAGGATACAATGTCTATTAAGACAACTGACCTAGATTCTTCAAAAAGTTACTTGGGGGAAAAGAGATAAAGGAGAGAGGCTGTTTTAGATTAAATGAGACAAAGGACACATAACCAAATGCAGAGTGTGAACCTTGTCTGGATCCTGGTTTGGAAAAAAATAAAAGCTGTAAGGGATATTCTTGGGACATTTAGGACAATTTAAATAGAGAACTTATATTAAAGGATGTACAATGATTAATTTTCTTAGCTGTGATCATAGTATTGTGGTTTTATAGGAGTTCTTATTGTTTGGATATGCATGCTGAAGTATTATGATCTCTAAAACTTAAAAATAGTTTAGGAAAAATAGAGCAAGTATAGCAAAATGTTAACAATTGTTGAATTCATACAGAGGGTATACAGATAGATGTTCATTGTATTATTCACCTTTTATGTGTGGTTGAAAATTTTCATAGTAAAGATTTGGAAAACAGGGAAGCTGTTCCCTGTTTTTAGATTGTAAAATTTCATGCAATGGAGAATTCAGGCAATATGGAGAACTTCATTTTTTACTACTTCTTCCCTATTCCACTTATCGTTCATTCAAAGATTCACATATTGTCCTATTGACAGCAGCTGCTCTGGCTAGAGGAAGGAAGAGTTTCTCAGGGCAACAACAGCTTATTTTTACATATAGATTGTAAGTCATAGTTTACCAGAATGTGAAAATCTTTGGCAGTGTGGTTCATTAGAATCATTATTTTTTTTTGACTTTGAATAAAGGCTGTTTCAAGTCATTAAAATCAAAAGTTAGACAAAATGTATTCTTTTATATTGAATATATATTGTAAGTCTCTCTGTAAAAATAGACAGTAATTTAATAGTAATTTCATAAGAAGAATCAGTGGACATAACTGAATTGTTAAGTGTTGCATTTGGAATAACTTTAGATCTAACTTTAAAAGTAAATAACAAAAATAGACTAATAATTATGAGTCTATTTCAGATCAAATCACACTATAAGTTACAGTTGTTCCATAATTAATGCCATTTGAAGTTAAGACTGAGACTGATGCACCTAGGGATGAATTTTTCTTTCAACTTTTCTAAGATTTTTACATTTTAAAAATGGATATGGAAAACAGTATGGAGGTTCTTGAAAAAAATTAAAAAACAGAACTATCATGTGATCCAGCAATTCCACTTCTGGGTATTTATCCAAGGGAAATGAAATCACTATCACAAAGATATTTGCACCCCTCTATTCATTGAAGCATTATTTACAATAGCCAAGACATGGAAATAACCAATGTCCATCGATAGATGAATAGATAAAGAAAGTGTGATATACATATACACATTCTTCAGCCGTAAAAATGAAGGAAATCCTGCCACTTGTGACAACATGGATGGACCTTGAGGGCATTATGCTAAGTGAAATAAGTCAGACAGAGACAGACAAATACTGTATGAGCTCACTTATACGTGGAATCTGAAAAAACCTGAACTCATAGACACAGAGAACAGATTGATGGGTTGGTTACCAGAGGTGGGGGGTAGGGAGTGGGCAAAATGGATGAAGGTCGTTAAAAAGTATAAACTTCCAGTTATAAGGTAAATAATTCCTGAGGATATAATGTACAGCATGGTGACTATAATTAACAATATTGTATATTTGAAGGCTGCTAAGAGAGTAGATCTTAAAATTTCTCATCACAGGAAAAAAAAATGTAACTATGTATAGTGATGGATGTTAACTAAACTTATGGTGGTAATTTTGCAATATATACATATATCAAATCATTATATTGTATACCTAAAACTAATACACTATTATATGTCAATTATATCTCAATAAAATGGCAATTTCATGTGATTCAAACTAATTATCAGTGAAAAAAACAAAGATTCCTGCCTTCATGGAATTTTCGTTTTAGTGGGAAGTGTATTGCAGTGTAACAAATTATTCCAAAATTTAGTGGCTTAAAACAACCAACAATTATTATCTCACAGTTTCTGTGGGTCATGAATTTGGGAGTGGTTTAGCTGGGTGGTTCTGGCTCAAGGTCTGTCGTGAGGTTGTAAGTCTATATGTCAGCTGAGGCTACAGGCATCTAAAGACAACTGAGTCTGAAGGATCAGCTTTCAAGGCAGTTAACTCACCTAGTAGGAGGCCTTATGTCTTTGCTGGTTATTGACAGGAGGCCTCAATTTCTCACCATGTGAACCTCTCCAAAAGGCTGCTTGAGTATCCTCATGCCATGGCGGGTAGCTTCCCCTAGATGGGGTGATTCAAGAGAGAGGACAAGGAGGAAGCCACAGTGACTTTTTTCCCCTCCTGCAGTGCCTTTTATGACCAATCTTGGAAGTCACACTTTGTCACTTCCACTATTGACTTGGAAGCAAGTCACTGAGTCCAGGCCACACTCAAAGAGAAAGGAGTTAAATTCCACCTCTTGAAGGAAAGGAGTAGCAAAGAATTTGTGAACATATTTTAAAACCACCACAGGAAGACAGGTAATATGCAATAAACATAGTAAGTAAATTATGGAGTTTATTAGAAGGTTATAAGTTCTATGAAAATAAGAAAAAAATAGAGCAAAGGTAATGGGAATCAGAGTATCTGTGTGTGGAAGGGGTGTGGGATGCAATTTTCAACAGTGTGGTCATTGAAAGACTTATTAGTAAGGTTAGATTTGAGTAGACTTGAAAGAGATGAGGAAGTTTGCTAAGCAAATATCTAAGAGAAGAAAGTCCTAAATCAAGGGAATAGCTAACCCAAAGGCCCTGTGGTGGGGGTAAAATGAGGTGAGACAAAAGAATGTTAGCCATATTTTATTAGTAGAGTATTTTCAGCTGGGGAGGTGGGAAAGTTGAGGAAGGATAATTTATTTTTTTTAACTTAAAGTTTTTTGTTGTTTTTCGGTTTTTAAGTTTTTATTTTATATTGGAGCATAGTTGATTAACAATGTTGTATTAGTTTGAGGTCTACAGCTAAGTGATTGAGTTATACATATACATGTATCTATTCTTTTTCAAACTGTTTTCCCATTTAGGTTATTACAGTGTTTTGAGCAGAGTTCCCTGTGCTATACAGTAGGTACTTCTTGGTTATCTTTTTTTTTTTTTTTTTTTTTTTTTGCGGTATGCAGGCCTCTCACTGTTGTGGCCTCTCCCGTTGCGGAGCACAGGCCCCAGACGCGCAGGCTCAGTGGCCATGGCTCACGGGCCTAGCCGCTCCGCGGCATGTGGGATCTTCCCAGACCAGGGCACAAACCCGTGTCCCTTGCATCGGCAGGTGGACTCTCAACCACTGCGTCACCAGGGAAGCCCAGTTTATCTATTTTAAATATAGTACTGTGTACATGTCAGCCCCAAACTTCCAATCTATCCCCCCCTGCCCTTCCCTCCTGGTAACCATAAGTTCGTTCTCTAAGTCTGTGAGTCTATTTCTGTTTTGTAAATAAGTTCATTTGTATCATTTTTTTTAGATTCCACATATAAGCAATATCATGTGATATTTGTCTTTCTCTGTTTGACTTCACTTAGTATGATAGTCTCTAGGTCTATCCATGTTGCTGCAAATGGCATTATTTCATTCTTTTTTATGGCTGAGTAGTATTCCATTGTATATATGTACTACATCTTCTTTATCCATTCCTCTGTTGATGGACATTTAAGTTGTTTCCATGTCTTGGCTATTGTAAACAGCACTGCAGTGAACATTGGAGTGCATGTCAGAGGAAGGATTATTTCCGTGGCTGAAATTAACAAGTTCATTGTTTCTAATAGGAATATAAAGAAGAAATCAAAATGGATCCAAGTATGAGTGTGAATTCTGTCACCATCTCTGTTGAGGGGATGACATGTAGTTCCTGTGTTTGGACCATTGAACAGCGCATTGGAAAACTGAACGGTGTACATCACATTAAAGTAAGTTACTCCTTGGAAATCAGTGAAGTCAAATGCTGTTGACTGGAATTCTTCTGGGAAATTACTTCTAACACTGAGACAGATGCAGACACACTGACACGTACGACATAAAGACTATCACACTTTTAACCTTGAAGCTGAATAAGTTTTCTTCAGCCCATTAACTTATTTTTTTGTTAAAAAATAAGAAATAATACATTTTTAAAATTTAAAAACATCTGAAGATGGAATCTGGATGTTAATGTTTGTATATTTATCAATATATATTTTATAAGTATATAGATGCTGATATAATTTTTATTACTCTTAATCTCATGTTGATCTAAAATATATGTTCTCAGAGAAAGGACTGTGAGGTTTCTTTCTCTTTTATAGCATGACAGTTACTATGTTTAGTAATAATGTAGTCTTCTCTAAGAGCATGCATACAAAGTGTAACTAATTTTCTAAACATTTTCACTTCAATGTTATTTAATCAATAAATCATTTTATTTAAAAGAATACGTTACAATTAATTACATTAAGTGACATTACCAAACAGTTTTAGAGTGGTTAGCTCTAGAACAAGGAATGAAAGAAACACTGTTAACCATTATGTGTCTGTGTATTTTCTCTTCACATTTCTTAAATCACAAATAAAAAATAACAAGATACTGCAGTGAAGATACAATTAGTTTCTCGCAAATAAATTAAAAGTGTGTATGGTCTGGGGAAAACTGAAGCCCAGCTCACCGGCTTACAAAGGGGGTGTGATATAAAACTGGTGCCTCCACCCACATCACTCCCCTCTTCGATTCTGTTCTTCCCCAGAGCCCTAAGCTTCCCACACACCCTAGATTACTGCTGAGGAGTGAGCTGACAGCATCCTGTATGAGTGAGGCCTGGCATGATGCGCTCAGGTTTAGGGCAAGGGGAAGGCCGTAGGTGAAACTGGAAGATGGGGAACTAAAGACGTGCACTCACTGCCTCTGCTCTCTGAGTATTCAACCACATCACCCTCCCTCCAAAAGGAAGCTAATGTGACACAGTGACTCTGGAAGGAACCTAGCGGTATGTTGGAGTGCAACAGACCAAATGGTTTCTACAGCTGAATCAATCCAGCCAGAGAACATGAAGGAGAGAAGGGAGGGCACAGTTGTCCCTCTAGGTCTGGAGACTTTGGGTCACCCAGGATGCAGTCCCCTTTAAGAAAACTGCCTTCCAGAGCCAGGCCCCTAAGTTGGCAAATTCTGAAATGAAAGAGAGTGGTATCACCTGTTAGAGCCCTATGCTGCTGCTCCAAGCATTGGGTTTGCAAATATAAGAGGGGATAACCCGAAGCTAATGGCCTGGGTAACTAAAGAATGAAACTAGATGGGCTAGGCACGGGCATGCTGAACATTTATCTAATTCCTCCCTGAGAGCTGTCCAGGCCTAGGAGCTGCCCTGAGCACTCGTCTTTGCTGAGCTTAGACTTAGGGCAAGGGGAGGGCAGAAAAATGGAGAGTAAAATAAAAATATAAAGAGCCAGAAAACCCAAAGCATGGCCCAAGGGAACCTTTCTGCAGGGATAGGTTTCTCAGGGCCTGCATTTTCTCCTGATCCATAAAAACTCTGTGCTTTTATCAAAGAGGATAGAAACTCTCTGTTGGGGAGGGAGGACAACAGGAGATCAGGGAGATCCTGCTGGCTATCCTGGGGCAAAGCAGGGGGAAAGGGAGCCTCTCCATTTCCCAGAGACAAACTGCCAAAAAAGACTGTGTAGAAGCCTCCCTGGGCAGAGCCCAGGACTGAGAAAGGTGGTAGGGATTTGAGTTCACTTCAGTTTTTAATTGCAAAAATAAAATTGACTTTTGTTAGACTATCTTAACACATTCCTGCTATAATTCGTCTCAGAATCCTACTTAGTGGAAAAGAGTGGTTTATTTGTATATTCTAATTTTTCTGCAATGAACATGAATTGTTAATATAATTGTTATAAATAAATAAGAAAACCTAAACTTTGTTTAGCGCCTTCTAAACACAAAAGCCAAAAGTACTAAAGTCAACACAAAACTACCCCAAAGGGAACAAAATGATACTGTGCCCCCTCATATCCTGTAAAAAATGTATTTGAATGTGTCCTGTGCTCATTTTTTTGACATAGACATAGTATGTTAAAGCTGCAAGGGGTCTTAGATATGACTTAAGTCGTCTAGCCCCCTCATTTTACAGATCAACAGAGTGAAGCCCAGATAAGGAAGTGACCTGTGCTAAGTTACACAGCTACCTAATACCAAACAAAACTAGAACTCAAGTTCCATGATTCCTGGGCCAGTATGTTTCGTGGTCATACAGTGTCTACAGATGCAGTTTAATTTGTATATGGTTCTCAAACTTGTGATCTCCAATTTATTCTTTCACATAACTTCTAAAAATAAAGGAACCTGGTATTTTCATCATAAAGGTGCCTCCTACCACCAAATTGCTGTTTTAGCTCTGTATCACTAGTCTCTATAAATTCTCCTCAGAATAGTTCTAGTATTTTTAGTATGAGACACCTTGAATTATATTTTATTTGTCACTACCTTTTTAATCTTTTTATTTCCGTGTTCGTAAAAATGTCTTTGATTTTAAAGGCTTTGGGGTTAAAAAAGTATGTTTTGATTAAGTCCAGCTTTCTCAGCCTCAGCACTATTGACATTTTGGGCTGGATAATTCTTTGTTTTGGGGGGCTGTTCTGTGCTTTCTATGATGTTTAGCAGCATCCCTGGCCTCTACCCACCAGATGCCAGTAGCCTCTCCTCCCACTTGTGACAACCAAAAATGTCTCCAGACATTGCCAGTGTCTCCTAGGGGTGAAATTGCCCTCAGTTGAGGATCACTTCTGTAGTCCCTTCTCAGAGAACCTACTGTACACCCTTTGTCTGTTCAGTTAATATTTGATGATGGTGAATTGATATATCAAACAGGCTCATGTGCCCCTTTCTCTTCATATTAGCTTCTTATGGTTCTTTTTTTTGCCAGTTAGAGGTATAGTGAACAGTGGTTCTCAAACCATACCATGAGAATCACCTGGAGGGCTTGTAAAACATAAATTGCTGGTTCCATGCCCAGAGTTTCTGTTTTAGTAGATCTGAATGGGGCCTGAGAATTTGCATGCCTAATAAGTACCCAGGTAACTCTAAAGGTGCTGGTCCTGGGACCACAGTTTAAGAACCATTATATTGCATGAGCTATACTTACACTGAAGATTATTTATCATTTATCTGAAATTTAAATTTAACTGGATCTGTCCTGTATTTTTATTTGCTAAATCTGGTAACCCTTCTTTGAAATCATCCTTCCCCTTTACTTTTACTTTTTGTTCCTGTAAGTTTTGCTTTTTAAAAACTGCCATGTAAATGGAATCATATGTTATATAGCCTTTTGAGTCTGGCTTCTTTCACTTAGCATCATGCATTTGAGATTTGTCCATGTTCTTGCATGTATCACTGGTTCTTTCCTTTTCATTGCTGAGGAGTATTCCATTGTGTGGATGTACCAAAGTTTGTTTACCCATTCACCTTTTGAGAGACATTGGATTGTTTATACTTTCTTTTGTGATTATGAAAAGCAGTGCTCTGAATGTTCACATCCAAGTCTTTGTGTGGACATAAGTTTTAATTTCTCTTGGGCAAATTCCTAGGATTTGATTTGTTCCATCATATGATAAGTGTATGTTTAACTTTTTGAGACACTGACAATTGATTTACCACAGTGGCTATACTATTTTATCTTCCCACCAGCAATGTTTGAGGATTCCACTTTTCTCACATTCTCTCCAACACTTTGTATTAACAGTCTTTTTAGTTATAGACATTCTAGTGAGTATGTAGTGGTATCTCACTAATTTGCATTCCCTTAATAGCTAATGATATTGAGCATCTTTTCATGTGTTCATTAGGCATTTGTATACCTTTTTTGGTAAAGTGTCTGTCAAACCTTTTGTGAAATTTTTAGCTGGGTGTTTCGTTTTCTTATTATTCAATTTTGATTGTTTTCTATGTGTTCTGAATTGTCTTCTTTTAGATATGTGTTTTGCAAATAATTTTTCCAGTCTGTGGCTTGTCTTTTTAATCTCTTAAAAGTATCTTTCCCAGGGCTTCCCTGGTGGCGCAGTGGTTGAGAGTCCACCTGCCGATGCAGGGGACACGGGTTCGTGCCCTGGTCCGGGAGGAGCCCACATGCCGAGGAGTGGCTGGGCCCGTGAGCCATGGCCGCTGAGCCTGCACGTTCCGAGCCTGTGCTCTGCAACGGGAGAGGCCACAACGGTGAGAGGCCCACGTACCTCAAAAAAAAAAAAAAAAGTATCTTTCCCAGAGCAGCAGTTTTTACTTTTGATGAATTCCACTTTACCTACTTTTTTTCCTTTATGGAGCATGCTTTTGGTGTCATAGCTAAGAAATCTTGGCCTCACCCAGGATCACAAAGATTTTTCTCCTATGTCTTCTAAAAGTTCTTTCATTTTAGGTTTTGCATTTAGATCTATTATCCATTTTGAATTAATGTGAATACATTATGAGGTATGGGTTGAGGTTAATTTTTTTTAATATGGATGTCCAGTTTTCCAGGCAGCTCTATTTGTTGAAAAGTTTATTCTTTCTCCATTGAATTGCCTTTGCACCTTTGTTGAAAATCAATTTACCATATATTTATGGGTATATTTCTGTATGCTCTGTCCTATTCCATTGATCTGTATGTCTGTCCTTTGGCCAATAAATACCACAGAGTCTTGATTATTGTAGCTTTATAATAAATCTTTTCTTTTTTTTGGAGCAGAGAAAGATTTATTGCAGGGCCAAGCAAGGAGAATGGGTGGCTCATGATTGAAAAACCTCCTTAAGTCCCTAATGGTTTTCAGGGGGAAGTTTTTAATAGGAAAAATTTGGGGTGAGGGCTGCAGGGTGTGTGACTTTCTTCTGATTGGTGGGTGGTGAAGTAACAGGATGTTGCTCCAGGAATCTCGTACTCAGCCTGAAGTTAGCATCCTCCACCTGGGTGGAGGCCTTAGTTCCTGGTCTCAGGACTTAATGAAGCTCAGGTTCTTTACGTCTTGTCACAGAAAGATTTCAGTGAGAGATAAAGTGATAGGTAAGAAGTGGATTTACTTAGAGAGATACACATTCCACAGACAGAATGCGGTCTGTCTCAAAAGGTGAGAGCAGCCTATGATAAATCTTAAAATCAGGTAGTGTAATTTCTCAACTTTGTTCTTTTTCAAAATTGTTTTGACTGTTCTGTTTTCTTTCCGTTTACATATACATTTTAGAATCATTATATAGGTTTCTACAAAAATATTTGCTGGGATTTTGATTGCGATTGTGTTGATTCTGTAGATCCATTTGGATAGAATTAACATCTTAATATTGCGTATTCAACCCTGTGCACATGCTATATCTCTCTATTTAGGTATTTCTTGATTTCTTTTATCAGGGATCTATAATTTTCAGTCTTCAGATTCTGCATATATTTTGTTAGGCTTATATTCAAGTATTTTCTGTTTTTAGATGATGTTTAAATGGTACTTTTTTTTTTTTTGCGGTACGCGGTCCTCTCACCGTTGTGGCCTCTCCCATTGCGGAGCACAGGCTCCAGACGCGCAGGCTCAGCGGCCATGGCTAACGGGCCTAGCCGCTCCGCGGCATGTGGGATCTTCCCGGACCGGGGCACGAACCCGTGTTCCCTGCATCGGCAGGCGGACTCTCAACCACTGCGCCACCAGGGAAGACCCGGTACTTTTTTTTTTAATTTAAATTTCAGTTGTTCATTACAAACATACAGAAATGCAGTTGGTTTTTGTATGTTGACTTTGTATCCTGAACTTTGCTAAACTGACATTAAGTCTATTAGCTCTTTTTGTAGATTCTTTGGGATCTTCTACATAAGCAGTTATGTCATCAGGGCATACAAATAGTTTTATTTCTTCCTTTCTAGTCTGTATGTCTTATTTCTTTTCTGTCTAGAACCTCCATTACAATTTGGAATAGGAGTGGTAACAGTGAACATCTACGTCTTGTTACTGGTTGTAGGGGGAAAACATTCAGTCCTTCACCATTAAGTATTGTGTTAGTAGAGGGTTTTTGTAGATGCCCTGTATCAGGTTAAGGAAATTCCTTTCTCTTCCTGGTTTTCTGAGAGCTTTTATTTGTAATCACGAATAGATGTTGCATTTTTTCAAGTGCTTTTTCTGCATCTCGATATGATCATATTATTTTTCTTCTTTAAGGCTGTTAATATGGTGAATTACACTGATTGATTTTCAAATGTTATACTAGCCACGCATTCCCAGGATAAGCCCCACTTGGTCAAAGAATACTTTTAATGAAAAATTTCAAACATACACAGAAGTGAAGACCTAGTACAAGGAACCTCCCTGTACCTGTCACCCTTGCTACTTATTTTCATGATATCCTTGCTACTTATTTTCATGACATTCTCATCATTTGAATTTGATAATGTATTTTGCTGATGCTTTTAAGAGTTGATCTGGACCTTCCTACCTGTTGTACTTTTTGACTAGTGGATTGGAATTTCCTAGTATATCTCCATGCCGTTTCCAAGCCTTTTTGCTGCCCCCTGCCCACCGTTTTCCTTGTCACTCTTCAGGATTCTCAGCACTGTTTGGAGCACAGCACTCTTTCCCATGCTTCATTCAGTTTGGTTCCCCACCTGTTCTCTCCTATTTCTCCACAACTTGTATCTAAGGGCCCAAAGAAATTAACAATATCTCCGTGCCAAAAGATTGGGGATTTCTACTATAATGATGGTAATATATGAATGGTTTTTCTTAAATATTTTACTGTGAATTGCTGACTCTTCAGCATGTTTATTTTCACTGCCAGGGCTTAATGAGTTAATGTGTAATTTTAACTGGCTTGTGTCTTCATTTGTATAATGTACTTATTATTTTAATATATTTAAGTTTTCAGCATCATTAAAACAACTTTATATTGGCAGTGGTTCTATAATATTTACCAGAAGTTTTCTATAATTTTGCTTTTATACAATATTCATTATAGTGATGATGGAAAGTTAATGCAACTTTGGAATTTGATCAGCTTGCATCAGTCCTAAAATGCTTTTCTTTTGACTAGTTCATATCCACATGTAAAAGATAAATTTTAGACACACTGCCCAGAGTAGATGTTAATATTCTAAAGGGAGCTTTGTCTAACTGGACATCAGATTTAGTGCAGGATTTAAAATTAGGAGTCTGATGGATTCTTTCTAATAATCAGAAGCTCATTATATATTTTAAGTGCATGAATCATTAAATTTGAAACATAATTTTTTTTTACTTTTTATTTTATATTGGAGTATAGTTGATTAACAATGTTGTGTTAGTTTCAGGTGTATAGCAAAGTGATTCAGTTATACATATACATGTATCTATTCTTTTTCAAATTCTTTAGGTTGTTACATAATATTAAGCAGAGTTCCCTGGGCTATACAGTAGGTCCTTGTGGGTTATCCATTTAAAATATAGCAGTGTGTACATGTCAGTCCCAAACTCCCTAACTATCCATCCCCCCCACCCTTACCCCCGGTAACCATAAGTTCCATTCTCTCAGTCTGTAAGTCTGTTTCTGTTTTGTCAATAAGTTCATTTTTATCATTCATTTTTAGAATCCACAGACAAGTGATACTATGCAATGTTTCTCTTTCTCTGTCTGACTTACTTTACTCAGTATGACAATCTCTAGGTCCATCCATGTTGCTGCAAATGGCACTATTTCATTCTTTTTAATAGCTGAGTAATATTCCATTGTATATATGTACCATATCTTCTTTTTCCATTCCTCTGTCAATGGACGTTTAGGTTGCTTCCATGTCTTGTCCATTGTAAACAGTGCTGCAATGAACATTGGGGAGCATGTATCCTTTCAGACCATGTTTTTCTCCAGATATATGCCCAGGAGTGGGATTGCTGGATCATATGGTAGCTCTATTTTTAGTTTTTTTAAAGAACCTCCATACTGTTCTCCATAGTGGCTGTACCAATTTACATTCCCACCAACAGTGTAGGAGGGTTCCCTTCTCTTCACACCCTCTCCAGCATTTACTGTTTGTGGATTTTTTGATGATAGCCATTCTGACTGGTGTAAGGTGGTATTTCATTGTAGTTTGGATTTGCATTTCTCTAATAATTAGCGATATTGAATATCTTTTCATGTGCCTCTTGGCCATCTTGTATGTCGTCTTTGGAGAGATGTCTGTTTAGGTCTTCTGCCCATTTTTTGATTGGATTGCATTTCTGTACACTAACAATGAAAGATCCGAAAGAGAAATTCGAGAAACAATCCCATTTGCCATCTCATCAAAGAGAATAAAATACCTAGGAATAAACCTACCTAAGGAGACAAAAGACGTGTACTCTTAAAACTACAAGACACTGATGAAAGAAATTGAAGATAACACAAACAGATGGAAAGATATATCATGTTCTTGGATTGGAAGAATCAATATTGTCAAAATGACTACACTGTCCAGAGCAATCTACAGATTCATTGAAATCCCTATCAAATTACCAATGGCATTTTTCACAGAACTAGAACAAAAAATCTTAAAATTTGTATGGAGACACAAAAGGCCCCAAATAGCCAAAGCAATCTTGAGAAAGAAAAACGGAGCCAGAGGAATCAGGCTCCCTGCCTTCAGACTATACTACAAGGCCACAGTCATCAAAACAACATGGTACTGGCACAAAAATAGAAATATAGATCAAAGGAACAGGGTAGAAAGCCCAGAAATAAACCCACACACTTATGGTCAATTAATCTATGACAAAGGAGGCAAGACCATACAATGGAGGAAAGACAGTCTCTTCAATAAATGGTGCTGGCAAAACTGGACAGCTACATGTAAAAAAAAAGAAATTAGAGCATTCTTTAACACCATGCACAAAAATAAACTCAAGATGGATATAGACCTAAATATGAGACCAGACACTATAAAACTCTTAGAGGAAAACATAGGCCAAACCCTCTCTGACATAAATAACAGCAATATCTTTTTTGATCGCTCTCCAAGAGTAATGGAAATAAAAACAGAAATAAACAAATGGGACCTAATTAAACTCAAAAGCTTTTTCACAGCAAAGGAAACCATAAACAAAACAAAAAGACAGCCCACAGAATGGGAGAAAATATTTGTAAATGATGTGACCGACAAGGGATTAATTTCCAGAATTTACAAACAGCTCATACGGCTTAATTTCATGGAAGCAGAATATTTTGTGTATCTCCAGATCAAATACTTTTGATCTGTCTTTTAATCTTAATCTAAACATTAATCTTTTACCTGTTTATTCTTCAGAGATTTCAAAATGGGTTTTAGCTTTTCTGTGAAGTACAGGATTCATGCTTTCTTGTCCTTACAGTATTCTTTTTTAATTTTTTTGGCTGTGCCGCACGGCATGTGGGATCTTAGTTCCCCGACCAGGGATCGAACCCATGCCCCCTGCCTTGGAAGGGTGGAGTCTTAACCACTGGACCCCCAGGGAAGTCCCCTCCTTATGGTATTCTCGTCTGTGATTCAGACGTCTCATGAGATCTTGAGCAGATTGGCTTCAGTTTGTCTTGTTTTTATTACAAAACGTTGGCTAATTGGCGCATAGTGATTCTTACCACATGTGACGTGTGGTGCCAATATGTGGGCAATTCTTTTCTATATCTGAAACTCTTGATTTTTTGCATGTCTGAGTTTCATATTCATCTTGGCCAGAGAGCACAAAGTAAACTTTGTATCCATTTTACATGTATGGGAGGGAGGAAAGCAGTGTTTCTCATTTGCTTACTAAACTACACACTCTGGTCAGTTAAGACTATGTTGATGGTTGTGGCAGGGAAAGCTTTCTTTACACAGTGTAATATGCCTTCTGCTAAGTTTTCTGTCCTGTAGGCATCCATGTGAATACTTGGATATGAATTTTTCCCTTTCACGTTCTCCAAAAGTAGGATTTTCCTTTGTATTCACCATCTACCTTGGCATAACTACACTTCAGAGGCTTCCTCATTGCCTCCTCCCCTCCTCCCCCCAAGGATGCTCCTGCCTTTAATTTGCTTTGGGGAGAGAGCCAAGTTGGAAAAGCTGAGAGATGACAGGTAACTTTTATTAACTATACTGCAGGTTTTCTCAAATGTGTTTATATTTAAAATACATTTATAAAAACATTTTGTAATTTTTTTCACTAATTGTAACTGTCTGAAAATCAAATGGATGTTTTTTCAATTTGCTAATTAGAAAAGAGGATGGCAAAGTAGTTCTGCAACCCGCAGTCCCAAACTTTAAAAATGAATAATTTAATTTCAGTGAATAATAAATATGGCACTTCTACTTGATTTATCCTCAAATGAAACCAATTAAACTTCCTCTGCTTGATCTAACATGGCTGGTGCTGAAGGCCAGAATAGAAGCTAAATCTTACTAATTAAGTGTCTGTGCTGATTGAAGTAAAGCTGTTTTAACCATCCAGAAACTAGTTCACAAAGTTTCTCCAAGTGATTTAGGTTCTTATTGTCTACTGACAACTAATGCGTTTTCCAAAACCCCCAACTCTCTGACAAACTATTTTTGATTATTAATTTTTTGCCAGCATATCTATGTATAACTAAAGGACTAGATTCTGTTTTGACATTTGCAAGTACATTCCTGTATAAATTTTCCCCAAAGACTGTTGCACCCCACTCATATGTAAGGCTTCTATGTTTACCGCATCTTCCCAGAATTCACCACTGCTTAATATGACCTATTTAAGGTCAGAAAAATGCAATTAAATTGGATTAAGTTGTAAAGGAAGAGTAGCAGAAATATAATATGAAAGCACTTTGTGTTATCAACAGTGATTTATATGGATCGCAGTGACAGATACTTAAGGCTATACTTTCCAGGGCACAGTCATAATTTGTTTGCTGAAAATGAAAGGAAACACACTTTTTCTGCCTTTTCCAGCTCTGCCTCTCCTTCTTTAGTCAAAAGCCCACATGATATAGAGTATACTAGTGATCTTTCCTCTTTTCTCATTCCTTTAAAAAATATTTTACTGAGTGTTGTCTTCTAGGCCCAGAGACAGATTTATGGTGATGTTAATGAAGTTTAGGTTTCAGAGCCCCTCACTGGCATTGACCAGTTCTGAGACCCTGGAAAGAGTCTTAGCAGTGTGTTCACATGGTTATCTGTTTTTGCAAAAGTAAAACATTTTGACCACAGTCCTTTAATTAAGTCCACAAAAGGTGGATTCACCTCTTTCTAGGCACCATATAGAAAATTGTCCTTGGGACTTCCCTGGCAGTCCAGTGGTTAGGAATCTGTGCTTCCACTGCAGGGGGCCACAGGTTCAATCCCTGGTCAGGGAACTAGGATCCCTCATGCCCTGCAGCGTGGCCAAAAAGAAAAAAAAAAAGAAAGAAAATTGTCCTTGTCCAAACATAATTTATAGTCATAATGCAGCCTAACATGTTAATATATAAATATTGATCACTTTTCAAGGACTGTTAAGGTTTGAAATTTCTGGATCATAGTTTGTGAGATTATAATTAAGACCAATGTGCAGTCAGTTTAGAAACCAGATTTGAAGAGGACATTGTTTCGACTAAGTCAAGGAGCTCTTGTAGTGTTTGGAATAAAACTCTGATATGAAGTAATGTAATTGTGATGTTAAATTGAGTGGGGTTGCTTTATTTAAAAAATGTTACAGCGGAACAGATTAGAGCTTTAACAGAATTCAAGGAAACTGAATAGTCAAGAAGTCTCTAATTTTGGAAAAGTAGAATGAATATGATTATATGTCTTTGCAGTTTCAGCGTTTAAATACATTTTGGGAATTGTGTCTTAAATTGTGAAGTTTATAAATGAGTGTAATACTCTTGTTCTGCCAGTGTCAAGACTGTAGACTTTAAAGGGATTAACCTGAAGGTTTATTTAATCACCCCAGTGGTCTGTTCAGGGGAAAAATAAAATGGGCAGATAATGTGAAGGTCTTTCTCTGGGATTGTCTGGCCTTTTGAAAGTGGTAATGTAAAATAAATTTAATTAGATATAAGTACTGAATGGCTCTAAAGGTTAATGCCTTATTAACAAATTACTTTGTCCTTGAAATTTAACTGCATTTTGAGTGCTTTTTCCCTTTACTCAGTTAAAGGCTGCAGTCCATTTTCCTAATACAGACTATCCTTTAAAAAAATGACCACCTAGGGAATTCCCTGGTGGTCCAGTGGTTAGGACTTGGCACTTTCACTGCAGAGGGCCAGGGTTCAATCCCTGGTCAGGGAACTAAGATCCCACAAGCTGCACAACATCGCCAAAAAACCCCTTAAAAGTAACTTTAAAAAAATTATTGGAAAAATAACACATGTCCAGAGTAAAATCCCCTTCCCAAAAGAAACCAGTTATCAGTTTAGTATGTATAGATTCTTCCAGAAATAGACTCTGAATATAAAATGATTTACATGTATATATCTATATGTGTGTGTTTATACAGTTGACCCTTGAACAACACGGGTTTGAACTGCACAGGTCCACTTATACATGGATATTTTTCAAAAAATATGAACTGTGGTACTACATGATGGATGGTTGGTTGAATCCGAGGGTGTGGAACTGAGGATACAGAGGGCCAACTGTAAAGTTATACACGGATTTTCAATAGCCTCAGGGGTGGGGCGCCCTTAATTCCCCCAATTGCTTGTTGTTTAAGGGTCAACTGTATATATGTGTGTGTGTTTGTGTATGTGTGTATCCCCTTTTTATATAAATGGAAGCATACTATATACACACTGTTCTATACTTTGCTTTTTTCACTTAGCAAATACATCTTAGATACTGTTCCCTATCAGCATATAGAAATCAATCTTTTTGTTTCTATTTGGAACTTTCTCCCCCTAACTTTTGCTATGGCAAATGATGATGGCACACTGAACATTTCTTTTTTCAAACACCATGTTAGAGTGATATAGGCATTTTGCCTTATATAAATTCTTAGGTAATACTCGTCCATCCATGAAGATGCAGACAGTTATTCAAAGAGGCTTATGTTTCTGATTTAGTTGAACTTTATCCCAAGGATCAAAGAAATGTCAAATCCAAGGTAGAAACTAGCAGTGGAGGAATGATGTAAAGAGGGACTTTCACTATTTCCTTTCTTTGTATTTAAATTGTTATAATGAATAATCATGCATTGGTTGTATAATTTTTAAAAAAATTAACATATTTATTTATTTATTTTGGCTGCGCCAGGTCTTAGTTGCAGCACGCGGGATTTTTAGTTGCGGCATGCATGCGGGATCTAGTTCCCTGATCAGGGATTGAGCCTGGACCCCCTGCATTGGGAGCGAGGAGTCTTACCCACTGGACCACTGGGGAAGTCCCAGTTGTATAATTTTTGAAGCAAAATAAAATTATATTAGCAATGAAAATTCTGACAAAGCACTCAGTTTACAGAAAAACAATGCTACAACTTAAACTAACAAAATCTCCACATCTTTTTCATTTTCAAGCATTTGGCTTTTAAATTTTTAGATTGGTTTTGGGCTATTTTCTTAGTCTCTTAAGAAATTGTCTTTTGCTAGTTCATACATTGATTTAATATTTTAAGTGGTAACCTTTATTTAGGTTGGTCAAATAGGATAAATATTAATATAACTTGATGGCTTACTCTTATCTTACTTTAATTTTCAGTATGCTATATTGAAGCATCAAAGTAGAGTGTTAATATATATACATTATTTTTTCAACAAACAATAATAGAATTTGTATTCAGACATATGTAATATAAATAAGATTCCTATTATGTATTTTATATAGTTTTTAGTTGTCAAAATTCTGGGAGGAGAATCAAACATATTAGAAAGTCAAGATTATTGTAAATCATTTTACTTTTCTGACTTTAGTCTGAAAAATGACAGAATCCTTTCAAGCTCTCAAAAACCTCTGAATCACTCTATGTTGAGTTGTTATGAAAATGTTAGAAAGTGGGCTTTAAACCCTTTGAAGACACCCCCACTGGCTGAGTAGCATGCTAATCTGAATTTATGATGACATATAAATTAATTCCTGGGAGGATAAAAAGGAATTTCAGTGTGCTGAAACTTTAGCAAAGGACCTTTCCCAAAGTGGTTTTTGAAAATGGGGAAATGTTAGAATGTAGTAATTGTCAAATCCTGCTAAAAACCCAAAGAAATATATTCTCTAAATTATTTTTTATTTAAACTGGTATGGGAGTAGACATGAAATGTGTGGGGGGAAAGTAAACATAGAACTAAAATTTGGTTCACACACTAGAAATATTTCATACTTTTCAGGTGTTTTTATTTATGTCACACATTGCTCAAAGCATAGGCATAGAATTTTAGTTTTTCAAGGAAATTGAAGATCATCTAGCCTCACCATTTATAGATGGAAAGAACATGGACTTTGGAGTTAAATCGACCTACGTTTGAATCCTAGCTCTTTCGTTTTCTTGCTGGGTTTCTTGGGCAATTTATTCAATTTCCTAGCCTTCAGATAGGAAATTGGATCACTTTTTATAATCTGTAATTATAAAAGTATACAGAAAACACATGCAGATAAAGTATACGGTGCTTGACTTGCAAGGTTTAGACATTTCAGCAGACAAAGAGCTCCATTAAAATAATGGATCTTTACAATTCCTATGGACAATGAGCACCCTTTACACCACTGTTAATGCTATTGAGGCCACAGAGTACGTTTGATTTGTTCTCTTCAACTCCTACCTTCATCTAAATATAGTGAACAGTCCTCCATCTTGAGCCCTTCATAGGAGCCACATTCATAACTTGTAGACTGTTAGATGTTTATTTTCAGAGGAACTATTGATAAAATAGAAAAATAGTTTCTCTGGGAAAAAAAAACAGAACAACAACATTGATTCCTAATGAAAGATTCTGAGAAAGAGAAGCTGTTGAAACTTTCGAGCACTGTGGGGAATAGGCGAAAGTGGTTTACATTGGTGGGGATCATGTGAAAGGAGAGTGGCACAGACCCAGAATCAGACAGACTGCTGCCAGCAATTCCTGGCTCTACGGAGTCTGTGCCTGCTTTCGCTCACCGTTGGACCCCTAGCAAGCTAGCACGGTGCTGGGAACATAATAGGTACTCAGTAAATATTTGTTAAATAAATAAATGCTATTTTAGCTTCTTGCCCAAGGATTTGGCATCCAGAACAGTATTGTGATAATCACTATGTGAATTTCCTCTTAAAAGAAGCAAAGGTGCTGCCTGTTTTTGTTTCCTTTGAGACCTTAGGCTTGAACAGTCTCTTTGATATCTAAAATTCAGAGGAAAAGTTGAGTGCTGTTATCCCAAAGGGGAACATTTTTGTGCTAGGTGTGGTCGATCCAGCTTTAAAACACACAAATGGAAGCTACTAAATAAGGAAGTGTTTTCTGGTTTGCAGCATGAAAACAACATAGGATAATACAACTTTTTTGTGTAGTATTTTATATACATAGTTTCCTTACTTTTTTATGTCTTTTATAAATAGAAGACAGGCTATAGCAGTAGAAAGTATAGCAAACCATGTAGTGACAAAGTGATTTTTGCTTTAAAAATCAGCTTTAAGAACAGTTTCTCATAGCTAGTGGGAAGCAGCCACATGGCACAGGGAGATCAGCTCTGTGCTTTGTGAGCACCTACAGGGGTGGGGTAGGGAGGGTGGGATGGAGACGCAAGAGGGAGGAGATATGGGGATATATGTATATGTATAGCTGATTCACTTTGTTATAAAGCAGAAACTAACACAACAATGTAAAGCAATTATACTCCAATAAAGATGTTAAAAAAAAACTTTCTTATTGCGTATGTTGGTAAATTGAAATTGTGAGGGGAGGATAAGCTCAAAACCAGGTCTTGTTTAAAAGATACCAGATACAATGTATTTAAACATAAAGGGAAAAAAAATCCCCTTCCCTTTTTTAAAAGTTTGGCGATTTATCATAAAAAGTATAGTAGTACATAGAGTAGTACTGTCCAATGGAATATTCTGTAATGATGATAATGTTCTGTATCTACTCTGTCCCATATGGCAGCTACATTGGCCACTGAACGCTAGAAATGTGGCTAATGCAATTGAGGAACTGAATTTTTAATCTCTTAATTTTTTTGTTTTTAAAATTATACCAAAATATTGACTTCTTTTTGGTATATAGTTCTATCAGTTTTGTTTGTTTGTTTTTAGGTTTGGTAAATTTTAACACATGTATAGATTCTTTTAACTACCCCCACAACCAGGACAGCACAGTTCCATCACTCACGTCACTCCAAAATGATTCTTCACTAAATGCAAATATAACTATATCATTCCCCTGCTTAACTTTTCCATGGCTCTCTATTACCTACAGGATAAATTACAGACTATTATTGGCATACAAGAGGCCCCATAATAAAGCAGTTGCCTAATTCTGCAAGCCTGTCATCTTTCTCTACTTTTGTGTTTCCATTTGTCATAAATTCTCTGCTTCATGTATCCTTGCTGATTTCTGGTTTTCCTTTAACACTCAGGTATTATCTCCTCTAAGAAGCCTTTTTTGACACATATTCCTAGGAATGAATGGGTGTCCGTTTTCTCTATCCTCTATTCTAGTATTGCTCCCTGTGACTGTGTCATGATCAGCTTTGTATCATGAGAATCTCAGTTCCTGGCACATATAATAAGTGCTTGATAGGAACTTACCTGGTGGTGCAGTGGTTAAGAATCTGCCTGCCAGTGCAGGGGACTCGGGTTCGATCCCTGGTCCGGGAAGATCCCACATGCTGCAGAGCAACTAAGCCCATGCTCCACAACTACTGAGCCTGTGCCCTAGAGCCCGCGAGCCACAACTACTGAGCCTGTGTGCCACAACTACTGAAACCCTTGCACCTAGAGCCTGTGCTCCGCAACAAGAGAAGCCACCACAGTGAGAAGCCCGCTCATCGCAACAAAGAGTAGCCCCCGCTTGCTGCAACTAGAGGAAGCCCGTGCGCAGCAATGAAGACCCAATGCAGCCAAAAATAAATAAATGCTTGATAAATATTCATTGTTCAGTGTTTACTTTTATATGACTTGCTGCTGCAAAGAACTACTTTCCTGTCTATTTACTCATATGATCCTTATAACAACCCTGGAAGATAATAGGGCACATTTCTTCATTTTTCAGACTGTAGAACTAATGAGTGTGGTTGACTAATTGGCGAATTGACACTGGAGCTCAAACCTTCTGACTCCCAATCCAGTTTGTGTGTGTGTGTGTGTGACTACTTCATAAATCTTTGTAACCTGTTAGCAAAAGAGATGCAGGGTAAGATGTCCCGGTAGTAGTTAAATTTATATACAGTTGCTGAGCTTTAAGAATACAATCATTGTTTTTATAATCAAATCAGGCAGAACAATAAAGATGTTCTTATTTTGAACAAAAATAATACTAGACTGTAGTGACTTAGAAGGTTATAGAAATATTTGCTGCAAAACCCTATGAATGTTGCCAGCATGTTTATACCTTTTCTTGCCAACAAAGTTGTCTTAATTGAACATTTTAAAACTTTAAACTTAATATCAAATTTGTTTTCTGTAGCTGATCCTGTTTCCTATATTAACTTTTGAATTGGTAGAGTGTGGAGTGTTGGAATAAGTTGTGAAAGGAGATGGAAGAAAGAGTACTTTGTTCTCTGTTATGAAATTCTAGGGCACGTTTTGTCTATGTACGTTTCAAATGCCTGATCAGTACATTAGTCACGTATACCTACATAGAGCTTTACCATTCCTGTAGGTACACAAGACATTTTGTGTTTCTTTCCAAAGAGAATAGTAAAGATAAGAACTATTAGAGAACCTCCATTTGAATTATTTGTTTCGTTCCTTTTTTTAATATGGTTTTTATTCTTCAATTTGTTAATATGGTGTATCACATTTATTGATTTGCATATATTGAAGAATCCTTGCATCCTGGGATAAATCCCACTTGATCATGGAGTATGATCCTGTTAATGTGTTGTTGGATTCTGTTTGCTAGTATTTTGTTGAGGATGTTTGCATCTATATTCATCAGTGATATTGGACTGTAATTTTCTTTTTCTGTAGTATCTATGTCTGGTTTTGGTATCAGGGTGATGGTGGCCTCATAGAATGAGTTTGGGAGTGTTCCTTCCTCTGCAAGTTTTTGGAAGAGTTTGAGAAGGATGGGTGTTAGCTCTTCTCTAAATGTTTGATAGAATTCACCTGTGTAGCTATCTGGTCCTGGACTTTTGTTTGTTGGGGAGATTTTTATTTACAGTTTCAATTTCATTACTTGTGATTGGTCTGTTCATATTTTCTCTTTCTTCCTGGTTCAGTCTTGGAAGGTTATACCTTTCTAAGAATTTGTCCATTTCTTCCAGGTTGTCCATTTTATTGGCATAGAGTTGCTTGTAGTAGTCTCTTAGGATGCTTTGTATTTCTTCACTGTCTGTTGTAACTTCTCCTTTTTCATTTCTAATTTTATTGATTTGAGTCCTCTCCCTCTTTTTCTTGATGAGTTTGGCAAATGGTTTATCAATTTTGTTTATCTTCTCAAAGAGCCAGCTTTTACTTTTATTGATCTTTGCTATTGTTTTCTTTGTTTCTATTTCATTTATTTCTGCTCTGATTTTTATGATTTATTTCCTTCTGCTTACTTTGGGTTTTGTTTGTTCTTCTTTCTCTACTTCCTTTAGGTATAAGGTTAGATTGTTTATTTGAGATTTTTCTTGTTTCTTGAGGTAGGCTTGTAGAGCTATAAACTTCCCTCTTACAACTGCTTTTGCTGCATCCCATAGGTTTTGGTTTGTCGTGTTTTCATTGTCATTTGTCTCTAGGTATTTTTTGATTTCCTCTTTGATTTCTTCAGTGATCGCTTGGTTATTTAGTAATGTATTGTTTAACCTCCATGTGTTTGTGTTTTTTTCCCTGTAATTGATTTCTAATCTCATAGTGTTGGGGTGAGAAAAGATGCTTGATATGATTTCAATTTTCTTAAATTTACTGAGGCTTGATTTGTGACACAGGATGTGATCTATCCTGGAGAATGTTCCATGTGCACTTGAGAAGAAAGTGTAATCTGCTGTTTTTGAATGTAATGCCCTATAAATATCAGTTAAATCTATCTGGTCTATTGTGTCATTTAAAGCTTGTGTTTCCTTATGAATTTTCTGTTTGGATGATCTGTCCATTGGTGTAAGTGAGGTGTTAAAGTCCCCCACTATTATTGTGTCACTGTTGATTTCCTCTTTTATAGCTGTTAGCAGTTGCCTTATGTATTGAGGTGCTCCTATGTTGGATACATATATATTTATAATTGTTATATCTTCTTTTTGGATTGATCCCTTGATCATTATGTAGTGTCCTTCCTTGTCTCTTGTAACATTCTCTATTTTAAAGTCTATTTTATCTGATATGAGTATTGCTACTCCAGCTTTCTTTTGATTTCCATTTGCATGGAATATCTTTTTCCATCCCCTCACTTTCAGTCTGTATGTGTCCCTAGGTCTGAAGTGGGTCTCTTGTAGACAGCATATATATGGGTCTTGTTTTTGTATCCATTCATCAAGCCTGTGTCTTTTGGTTGGAGCAGTTAATCCATTCATGTTTAAGGTAATTATCAATATGTATGTTCCTATTACCATTTTCTTAATCGTTTTGGGTTTGTTTTTGTAGGTCCTTTTCTTCTCTTGTGTTTTGCACTTAGAGAAGTTCCTTTAGCATTTGTCGTAGAGCTGGTTTGGTGGTGCTGAATTCTCTTAGCTTTTGGTTGTCTGTAAAGCTTTTGATTTCTCCATTGAATCTGAATGAGATCCTTGCTGGGTAGAGTAATCTTGGTTGTAGGTTTTTCCCTTTCATCACTTTAAGTATATCATGCCATTCCCTTCTGGCTTGTAGAGTTTCTGCTGAGAAATCAGCTGTTATCCTTATGGGAGTTCCCTTGTATGTTATTTGTCATTTTCCCCTTGCTGCTTTCAATAATTTTTCTTTGTCTTTAACTTTTGATAGTTTGATTACTATGTGTCTCCGCATGTTTCTCTTTGGGTTTATCCTGTATGGGACTGTCTGTGCTTCCTGGATTTGAGTGGCTCTTTCCTTTCCCTTGTTAGGAATGTTTTTGACTATAATCTCTTCAAATATTTTTTGGGTCCTTCTCTCTTTCTTCTCCTTCTGGGACCCGTATAATGCAAATGTTGTTGAGCTTAATGTTGTCCCAGAGGTCTCTTAGGCTGTCTTCATTTCTTTTCATTCTTTTTTCTTTATTCTGTTCCATGGCAGTGATTTCCATCATTCTGTCCTCCAGGTCACTTATCTGTTCTTCTGCCTCAGTTATTCTGCTATTGATTCCTTCTAGTGTAATTTTCATTTCAGTTATTGTATTGTTCATCTCTGTTTGTTTTTTAATTCTTCTAGGTTTTTGTTAAACACTTCTTGCATCTTCTCGATCTTTGCCTCCATTCTTTTTTGAGGTCCTGGATTATCTTCACTATCATTATTCTGAATTCTTTTTCTAGAAGGTTGCCTATCTCCACTTCATTTAGTTGTTTTTCTGGGGTTTTATCTTGTTCCTTCATCTGGTAAGTAGCCCTCTGCCTTTTCATCTTGTCTATCTATTTGTTTCATTCTTGTCGGTGGTGAGATGATTGATATTTTTAAGTTCCATGTCATGTAATTTAATTAAACTGACTTCTGAAATTTCCTTCTGAAAGGTTTCACTGGAAGAAAAAAATGCAGCCATTATTTATGACCCTAAACTGCAGACTCCAAAGACCCTACAGGAAGCCATTGATGACATGGGCTTTGATGCTGTTCTGCACAATCCTAAGCCGCTCCCTGTTTTAACTGAGACCTTGTTTCTGACTGTTACTGCTTCACTGGCTCCGCCATGGGAGCATATCCAAAGCACATTGCTCAAGACGAAGGGTGTGACAGACATTAAAATTTCCCCTCAGCAGAGAACTGCAGTGGTGATAATAATCCCTTCTATAGTGAATGCCAGTCAGATAGTAGAGCTGGTTCCGGCTCTCAGTTTAGATCCAGGAACTCTGGAGAAAATGTCAGGAATTTGCGAAGATTTCAGTATGGCTCAAGCAGGCGAAGTCATGCTGAAGATGAAGGTGGAAGGGATGACCTGCCATTCATGTACTAGCACCATTGAAGGAAAAATTGGGAAACTGCAAGGTGTTCAGCGAATTAAAGGTAGTATGCCTAATGTTATTTGTTTGATTGATTTGCGAGGCTTAGTTTTCTGTTTTGGCCTTTTTAACTTTTGCTTTTTTTTTAAGCATGGGTTTTAAATATGTGGTACTAGAATGTTACTGCTTCATTGAAGTCTGAGGTACAGTGTATTCCCAGCATTAATGTTGGTAAAGTTAATGGTTATAAATAAAAGTTATGTGAATCTTGAACTAGCGTAAAAGGCAGCCAGGGTGGTGATTCATGAAGTTCAGGGTTCTTAACACAACATGCCGAGGGTCCTCTTGACCTCTAATATGTTTCTATTCAGGCATGCAGAAACTTGGAGACCACAAATGTAGTGGTCATATCTTTTACTTTCTTACTATTCCATATCATTAACATTTTCTGAAAAGAACAGAATTATTTTAAGAAAGGATAATGAGAACAATGAGAGAAACTGTTGTATATGGTATTGATTTGGTCGACAGAATGTTTTCTGAAGTGGCCCAGGAATGACTGAAGTAAATAATTATTTTCCTTTTATTAACTAGTTTCCCTGGACAATCAAGAAGCTACTGTTGTTTATCAACCTCATCTTATCACAGCAGAGGAAATAAAAAAGCAGATTGAAGCTGTGGGCTTTCCAGCATTCATCAAAAAACAGCCCAAGTACCTCAAACTGGGAGCTATTGATATAGAACGTCTAAAGAACACACCAGTCAAATCCTCAGAAGGATCACAGCAAAGGAGTCCATCATATACCAATAATTCAACAGTCATTTTCATCATAGATGGCATGCACTGTAAATCATGTGTGTCAAATATTGAAAATGCTTTATCTACACTCCAGTATGTAAGCAGTGTAGTCGTTTCTTTAGAGAATAGAACTGCCACAGTAAAGTACAAGGCAAGTTTAGTCACTCCAGAAACTCTGAGAAAAGCCATAGAGGCCATATCACCAGGGCAATATAGAGTTAGTAGTACAAATGAAATTGAGAGTACTTCAAACTCTCCCTCCAGCTCATCTCTTCAAAAGAGTCCTTTGAGCATAGTTAGCCAACCTCTGACTCAAGAAACCGTGATAAACATTGATGGCATGACTTGTAATTCTTGTGTGCAGTCTATTGAGGGTGTCATATTAAAAAAGGCAGGTGTAAAATCCATACGAGTATCACTTGCAAATGGCAAAGGGATTGTTGAGTATGATCCTTTACTAACCTGTCCAGAAACCTTGAGAGAAGCAATAGAAGACATGGGATTTGATGCTTCCTTGTCAGGTAATATCATTTTTTTCTTTGATTCCTTTAATGTTCTTTTATTAACACTTTGCTGGTTCTTTTGGCTTTTATCAATGAGAAATGAGTAATAGGCACTGCTATTCCACTTTTTGGAAATAAGACATATGGAAGTAGTCAGCAGTGTATACAAGGATGCATAAGGATGTTTGCCTAATTATTTATAATATTTAAAAACTAGAAACATTAAATAAAGCATGATACCTTCATATGATGAAATGCTAAGCAGCCATAAAAAATTATGGTATTGAAGATACTTAATGCCACGGGAAAGTGTCTGAGATATTTTGTTAACTGAAAAAAAAGCAAGCAAAAAAGCTGTATGTTCAGTATGATCAAAATTTTATAAACACATGTATAAGGATTTATACCATGTATACGTTATTTATGTATATGAATGAATAAAATTCCTGGTAGGACATGAACTAAATTTTAACAGTAGTTATTTGTGAGTGTAGTTATTTGTGAGTGGTAGGATAAAGGTGATATTTTGTTTTCAATTTGCTTTCTTATGTATTTTAAGTTTGTGTGTGTGTGTGTGACAAGGATGTATGTATGTTTGTTTGTATGTATTTTTGTATATATAATATAGGAGAAGCAAATGTTATTTTAAAAAGAAAAAAGTAGAAATAAATAATAGAATTTTAACTGTAGTTTTGAATTTAGGCATTCAAATGAACCTGACTCTAGAACTGGCCCAAAGTCTTCCTGTTTCCTGGCAGCACTTACTTTGAACTAAAACCAAAGACGTATATCCAATGGAATTTGCCCATGTGAACTTGTTTTAAACTAGAATTGAACCTTGCCTTGAATTAAACTGGAAATTCCCTAAATGAAATTTCTTGCTGTAAATAACAATGGAAAAGTTGAATAACTAATTTCTAGACAATGTCATTAACCTTTGCTCTTCTGATCAGAATGAAAGATATCAAATAGCAGTGTTCTCTTTTCAAGCTCACTAAAACTGAGAAGCATAAAAAATTAGTCACATGCTCAAATTATTATGGTAGATAAGTGTCAGTGGAAAAGGACCCAGAGATGTAAACATTCTTAATTTTCATGTTCATGACAAATGGTAGAAATTATAGAACTGTCATTTCTTAAAGTCAAGATGTAGTTCACATACCATAAATTCACCCTTTTAAAGTACACAATCCAGTGGTTATTAGTATATTCATAGGAATTTGCAGCCATTACCATTATGTAATTTTAGAACATTTTTATCAGCCTCCCAAAGAAACCTCATACTGGTTAGCAGTCACTCCCCATTTCCCCTTCACCTCCCCCTAGCCCAGCCCCTTTTATCTACTGTTCTGTTTTCTGGCTTTATGAATTTGACAACTCTAAGTACCATATAAGTGGAGTCAGAATATTTGTCCCTTTGTATTTAACGTATTTCACTTAGCATAATGTTTTCAAGATAACAAACGTTCATCCATGTTTGTGATATGTATCAGTACTTCATTCCTTTTTACTGCTGAATAGTATACCATTGTATGCATAGACCTCATTTTGTCTCTCCATTCATCAGTTGATGGAGATTTGGGTTGTTTCCACTCCTTGGCTATCATGAATAATGTTGTGATGAGCATTTGTTACAAGTTTTTGCATGAATATATTTTTTTATTTCTTCTGGGTATATACTAGGAGTGGAATTTCTAGGTCATATGGTGAATATGTTTAACTTTTTCAGTAACTGCCAAGCTGTTTTCCAAAATGGCTGCACCATTTTATATTCTCACTTAGAAGTCTCACTTTGATAAAGAAGATCTCAAAAGACCAAGATTCTTGTGCCTTAAAAAAGATACACACACACACATGCGCAAATATGTGTGCACACTGGAATACTACTCAGCCATAAGAAATGAAATAATGTAATTTGCAGCAACATGGATGGACCTAGAGATTATCATACTAAGTGAAGTGAGTCAAAGACAAATATCATATGATATCATTTTTATGTGGAATCTAAAAAAAATGATTCAAATGAACTTATTTACAAAACAGAAACAGACTCACAGACATAGAAAACAAACTTATGGCTACCAAAGGGGAAATGGGGGGAGAGATAAATTAGGAATTTGGGATTAACAGATACACACTACTGTATATAAAATAGATAAACAACAAGGACCCCTGTATAGCACAGGGAACTATATTCAATATCTTGTAATACCCTATAATGGAAAAGAATCTGAAAAAGATGATATATATCTGAAAAAGAATATATATATATATATTTGTATATATATATATATATATATATCTCTGGTTGATAACAAATGACTGCATTGTGTGTTTCTACTAGAGATCAGAGTTTAAGATACCACCAGAATTGTGGCTACCCATTTTCTGAATGCCAGTGTCAGTGCTGATCCAGGCTTCACAGTCTGCCACTCTGACCTGTTCCTAGAGGTACAGGGATCAGTGCATTTTGCCTTCATGTTATACCAGTCCTGGGTGGGCCATAAATGTTAAAGGAGGTAGTGAGAAAAATGGGAGGTGTTTTTTTATCATGACCATCAATCTCATCATTCTCTTAAAAAGACATAGTATATGAAATTGTCTTCACTAACCAATGAAAGCAAACACAATACTCAAATTCCTTTTCCTTTTTTGTAACTTTTTTATCTTTAATTTCAAACTTACAGAAAAGCTACAAGAATAGTACAAAGAATTCCTGTTTACCAATTTTACTCAGATTCCACAGTTGTTAATATTTTGCCACATTTGTTTTATCATTCTCTTTCTCTGTCGACAGACAGAGACATATATTCAAACACACATTACCCACACACGTATATACCATTTTATCAATCATTTGAGAGTAAGTTGCAGACATGATGTTTATAACTGTTTTTAAGCCATTTTCTGATTATGTATTTATTCTTCATATTACTTTAGACTGAACCTGCCAGTTTTGAGGATCAGATTGGAAACCCTTTCTTGAAATTTTTGGAATCTTTTCTGATTGTTGCCTCAAGTGCAGGAGAGTCAGCCTTCCCTTTGAATTCATTTAAGCATAAGTAGTGTGGCTACAGCTTATAGAAAAGCTAATTTAAAGAAACCAGCCATTTAATTCATTGTGGCTTTTTAACACCTGTACTGCCTCTGTGGCAGATGGAAGGTTTTGCTCTTCTTGCCACACTCACTGGGGTAAAGGTCACAATTTTATGAATCTTTGTTGAGAAGTCATGCCAATGTAGCTAAAAGGGATCACCTTGGGGCTTCCCTGGTGGCGCAGTGGTTAAGAATCCGCCTGACAGTGCAGGGGACATGGGTTCGAGCCCCGGTCCGGGAAGATCCCACATGCCGCGGAGCAACTAAGCCTGTGGGCCACAACTATTGAGCCTGCGCTCTAGAGCCCGTGAGCCACAACCACAACAAGAGAAGCCACCGCAATGAGAAGCCCACGCACAGCAACGAAGAGTAGCCCCTGCTCACCGCAACTAGAGAAAGCCCACGCACAGCAACAAAGACCCAATGCAGCCAAAAAAAAAAAGGGGGGGTCACCACTATGACTTATTTTAATTTAATACTGTACTTCTAGAGTGTGAAAATTGTAGATGGTATTTAGGTTACTTCTGGTACCTGAAAGAACTAAATTACTCTGGAACAAGACTTAAAGTAATTGGTAGTATAAACTTTTTTTTTCATTGTCCAAGTTCAACATTAAGTCTTGATAGTAATAATTATGAGAGAATGAATAAGCTCCTGGCTAGATTAAAATAATGTTTTTTTTCAAAGCCAAAGCTATTTCCTTTGGGCAAATGAGCCTCCTTTTTGAATTTTTGGTACTATTTGGTAAATTTTTCCTCTTTGTTCTAAATAATACTCTCGTAATCTTAATGAATATCGTTTTCTGAACTGATCCACTTAAGACCAGAGACTGACTCATTTCGGAATTGGGAGAATCTTGTCCTTTGCTATTCAGAGTGTCCTTTGCTCTACTCAGACTGACAGTACTGCCGTCACCTGGAAGCTTGTTGGAAAAGTAGAGTCTCAGGCCCCACCCTAAATGTACTAAATCAGAACCTGCATTTTAACAAGATCTCCCAGGTGATGGTATGTGTGTTAAAATTTAAGAGCCATTATTATAACTGATTTGAGAAGTCTAGATCATTATTCATTAGGGAAATGCTAAGGCTTTTGTTAAAGTTTCTTCAAAAGATGCCCTTCTTCAGCACCCTAAAAACCAACTCTGCTATGCAAACTTTCCTCTGTCGGCTAGCCAAACAGACCTGAACCAGTTTTTTGCCCAAGGGGAAGAAATAACAAGTTAGGTTAGTGGAAATTTCCACATCACTTCTTTTCCTCCTTATCTGTGCAGGAGAGTAGAAACTCTAGCTTTTTTGCATGTATTGATACATGGATGTGCAAAAGGGAATACTTTCTCCCTTCTTGGGAGGTGATTGATACTGCAGTGGATAAAGTAAAGCAGAATAACAACTTTTCTGAGACTGCAGGGGAGCTTCTTGGATGACAGAAGCTTTCCACTGTTTCACAGTCCATAAACATTCTATGGAAAGAGTCTCTGAACACTCCTTTGCGAAAAATGAATATTACTGCTGACTTACTCTTTGCCTCTTCTTCCATTGTCCACAAAGGCATTTTAATTTTAAAAATACGATATATTGGTGTTAAAAGTTCAAACATACAGAAGTGTCTGTAGAGGAAGTTTGTTCATCTGTCTGTTATTCTGTTCCTGCTTTAACCCCATTCCCCAGAAGGAGCCACCATTAATAGTTTGGTATGTACCCTCCTAGGCTTTCTTTTGCAGGTTCTCATATATACACTAACAATTTTTAAATGACATTATACTTCAATGCTGTTTTGCCGACTGCTTTTGGTTCCACTTACTATATCACGAATTGCTTTACTGCCAGTATGTAAATTGTTAACATAATGATAAAAATTCATGATAAAAATAAGAGCTATCTATTAACAAACCATTGTCTACTCGGGTTTGGGGTAGAGATAATGGCTTGAAGATATTGATGTATAGTTTTGTTTATTCAGTTAGTTCAGATTTTCCCGAGAATTGGGATGGGCAGTGTTGAACTTGGAAGTCACTTCCTAGAAAGTGTAGAGATAACATTGCACTGGGCTCTAGGTCCATTACAATTTTAAAGGAGTGGATTGACAGTGCCAGGTGGTGTGGATTGTGATGAGTGACGAGGATGCAGCTGGAGAATACCTCAAATGAAAAGAATCTTTTCCTGTCCACCAGATACAAATGAGCCACTGGTAGTAATAGCTCAGTCCTCATCGGAAATGCCACTTTTGACCTCAACTAATGAATTTCATACCAAAATGATGACACCAATTCATGACAAAGAGGAGGCAAAGACTTCATCTAAGTGTTACATACAGGTCACTGGTATGACTTGTGCTTCCTGTGTAGCAAACATTGAACGGAATTTAAGACGAGAAGAAGGTAAGACACTCTTAAAGCCTGTTGTTTTATGTATTAGTTTGAGGGCTCTGTCCTTTTTGTCCTCTTATGTGTTTTGTAACCATGTTTATGACTCTTGCCAAGGCCTCATAAAGACTATCAGTGACTTTCAGGACAACCTTGACTTCCTGACAACCAGTTTTTGTTAGTGTTTTGTTCCCTTAGATATAGTTCCTGTCTTGTTTACCTCATGGCCACATTTTAATATCAATGAAGTTTGTAGTCAAATAGCAAAAGGAAATACATAAGATTACTATTCTTTATGGACCTTGGCTGCAATGGATGTTAAGAAACATGAATTTTCTGATAAAGTTATGCTTAAAACTAACAACTACAATCCATAAGTTTCAATATTACTATATCCAGGCCAAGCACTGGACCAAAGCCAAGTTTGTTTAGAATTGTTCTCTTCCAACAATTTGATCACTGATCTTTGCTTGCAGTAAAAGTGTTCAAAAGTTACTTAATATTGTGTACAAGTTGTCATTTTAGGTTACAAATTCTTAGAATAGCTATAATACATATATATATTTAATTTTTGAATTTTATTTTATTTTTTATACAGCAGGTGCTTATTAGTTATCCATTTTATACATATTAGTGTATATATGTCAATCCCAATCTCTCAATTCATCACACCACCACCCCCTCACCACTTTCCGTCCTTGGTGTCCATACGTTGTTCTCTGCATCTGTGTCTCAACTTCTGCCCTGCAAACTGGTTCATCTGCACCATTTTTCTAGGTTCCACATATATGCATTAATATACGATATTTGTTTTTCTCTTTCTGACTTACTTCACTGTGCTTGACAGCCTCTACATCCATCCACGTCTCTACAAATGACCCGATTTCATTCCTTTTTATGGCTGAGTAATATTCCCTTGTATATATGTACCACATCTTCTTTATCCATTTGTCTGTTGATAGGCATTTAGGTTGCTTCCATGACCTGGCTATTGTAAATAGTGCTGCAATGAACATTGGGGTGCATGTGTCTTTTTGAATTATGGTTTTCTCTGTGTATATGCCCAGTAGTGGGATTGCTGGGTCATATGGCATTCTATTTTTAGTTTTTTAAGGACCCTCCATACTGTTCTCCATAGTGGCTATATCAATTTACATTCCCACCAACAGTGCAAGAGGGTTCCGTTTTCTCCACAGCCTCTCCAGCACTTATTGTTTCTAGATTTTTTGATGATGGCCATTCTGACTGGTGTGAGGTGTTACCTCATTGTAGTTTTGATTTACATTTCTCTAATGATTAGTGATATTGAACATCCTCTCATGTGTTTGTTGGCCATCTGTATATCTTCTTTGGAGAAATGTCTATTTAGGTCTTCTGCCCATTTTTGGATTGGGTTCTTTGTTTTTCTTGATTTTTTTTTTTTTTTTTTTTTTGCGGTACGCGGACCTCTCACTGCTGCGGCCTCTTCCGTTGTGGAGCACAGGCTCTGGACGTGCAGGCTCAGTGGCCATGGCTCACGGGCCTAGCCACTCCGTGGCATTTGGGATCCTCCCGGACCGGGGCACAAACCTGTGTCCCCTGCATCGGCAGGCAGACTCTCAACCACTGTGCCACCAGGGAAGCCCTGTTTTTCTTGATACTGAGCTGCATGAGCTGCTTGTATATTTCGGAGATTAATCCTTTGTCACTTGCTTCATTTGCAAATATTTTCTCCCATTCTGAGGGTTGTCTTTGTGTCTTGTTTGTAGTTTCCTTTGATTTGCAAAAGCTTTTAACTATCATTCGGTCCCATTTGTTTATTTTTGTTTTTATTTCCATTACTCTAAGAGGTGGATCAAAAAAGATCTTGCTGCGATTTATGTCAAAGAGTGTTCTTCCTGTGTTTTCCTCTAAGAGTTTTATAGTGTCTGGTCTTACATTTAGGTCTTTAATCCATTTTGAGTTTATTTTTGTGTGTGGTGTTAGGGAGTGTTCTAGTTTCATTCTTTTACATGTAGCTGTCCAGTTTTCCCAGCACCAATTATTGAAGACACTGTCTTTTCTCCACTGTATATCCTTGTCTCCTTTGTCATAGATTAGTTAACCATAGGTGTGTGGGTTTATCTCTGGGCTTTCTATCCTGTTCCATTGATCTATATTTATGTTTTTGTGCCAGTACCATATTGTCTTGATTACTGTCCCTTTATAGTATAATCTGAAGTCAAGGAGCCCGATTCCTCCAGCTCCGTTTTTTTCCCTCAAGACTACTTTGGCTATAAGGGGTCTTTTGTGTCTCCATACAAATTTTAAGATTTTTTGTTCTAGTTCTGTAAAAAAATGCTATTGGTAATTTGATAGAGATTGCATTGAATCTGTAGATTACTTTGGGTAGTATAGTCATTTTCACAATATTGATTCTTCCAATCCAAGAACATGGTGTATCTGTCCATCTGTTTGTATCATCTTTAATTTCTTTCATCACTGTCTTATAGTTTTCTGCATACAGGTCTTTTGTTTCCCTAGGTAGGTTTATTCCTAGGTATTCTATTCTTTTTCTTGCAATGGTAAATGGGAGTGTTTCCTCAATTTATCTTTCTGATCTTTTGTTGTCAGTGTATAGGAATGCAAGAGATTTCTGTCCATTAATTTTGTATCCTGCTACTTTACCAAATTCATTGTTTAGCTCTAGTAGTTTTCTGGTAGCATCTTTAGGATTCTCTATGTAGAGTATCATGTCATTGGCAAACAGTGACAGTTTTACTTCTTCTTTTCCAATTTATATTCCTTTTATTTCTTTTTCTTCTCTGATTGCCGTGGCTAGGACTTCCAAAACTGTGTTGAATAATAGTGGCAAGAGCGGCCATCCTTCTCTTGTTCCTGATCTTAGAGGAAATGGTTTCAGTTTTTCACCATTGAGAATGATGTTTGCTGTGGGTTTGTCGTATATGGCCTTTATTATGTTGAGGTAGGTTCCCTCTCTGCCCACTTTCTGGAGAGTTTTTATCCTAAATGGGTGTTGAATTTTGTCAAAAGCTTTTTCTGCATCCATTGAGATGATCCTATGGTTTTTATTTTTCAATTTGTTAATATGGTGTATCACATTGATTGATTTGCATATATTGAAGAATCCTTGCATCCCTGAGATAAATCCCACTTGATCATGGTGTGTGATCCTTTTAATGTGTTGTTGGATTCTGTTTGCTAGTATTTTGTTGAGGATGTTTGCATGTATATTCATGAGTGATACTGGTGTGTAATTTTCTTTTTTTGTAGCATCTTTGTCTGATTTTGGTATCAGGGTGATGGTGGCCTCATAGAATGAGTTTGGGAATGTTCCTTCCCCTGTACATTTTTGGAAGAGTTTGAGAAGGATGGGTGTTAGCTCTTCTCTAAATGTTTGATAAATTCATCTGTGTAGCCATCTGGTCCTGAACTTTTGTTTTTTGGAAGATTGTTAGTCACAGTTTCAATTTCATTACTTGTGATTGGTCTGTTCATATTTTCTCTTTCTTCCTGGTTCAGTCTTGGAAGGTTATACCTTTCTAAGAATTTGTCCATTTCTTCCAGGTCGTCCATTTTATTGGCACAGAGTTGCTCGTAGTAGTCTCTCAGGATGCTTTGTATTTCTGTGGTGTCTGTTGTAACTTTTCGTTTTTCATTTCTAATTTTATTGATTTGAGTCCTCTCCCTCTTTTTCTTGATGAGTCTGGCTAATGGTTTATCAGTTTTGTTTATCTTTTCAGAGAGCCAGCTTTTAGTTTTATTGATCTTTGCTATTGTTTTCTTTGTTTCTATTTCATTTATTTCTGCTCTGATCTTTATGATTCCTTTCCTTCTGCTAACTTTGGATTTTGTTTGTTCTTCTTTCCCTAGTTCCTTTAGGTGTAAGGTTAGATTGTTTCTTTGAGATTTTTCTTGTTTCTTGAAGTAGGCTTGTATAGCTATAAACTTCCCTCGTAGAACTGCTTTTGCTGCATCCCATAGGTTTTGGGTCATCGTGTTTTCATTGTCATTTGTCTCTAGGTATTTTTTGGTTTCCTCTTTGATTTCTTCAGTGATCTCTTAGTTAGTAACATATTGTTTACCCTCCATGTGTTTGTATTTTTTACGTTTTTTCCCCTGTAATTCATTTCTAATCTCATAGGGTGGTGGTCAGAAAAGATGCTTGATATGATTTCAGTTTTCTTAAATTTACTGAGGCTTGATTTGTGATCCGAGATGTGATCAATCCTGGAGTATGTTCCATGTGCACTTGAAGGAAGTGTAATCTGCTGTTTTTGGAGGCAATGTCCTATAAATATCAATTAAATATATCTGGTCTATTGTGTCATTTAAAGTTTCTGTTTCCTTTTTAATTTTCTGTTTGGATGATCTGTCCATTGGTGTAAGTGAGGTGTTAAATTCCCCCACTATTAGTATGTTACTGTCAATTTCCTCTTTTTTGGCTGTTAGCAGTTGCCTTATGTATTGAGGTGTTCCTATGTTGGGTGCATATATATTTATAATTGTTGTCTTCTCCTTGGTTTGATTTCTTGATCATTATGTAGTGTCCTTCCTTGTCTCTTGTAACATTTCTTTACTTTAAAGTCTATTTTATGTGATATGAGTATTGCTACTCCAGCTTTCTTTTGATTTCCATTTGCATGGAATATCTTTTTCCATCCCCTCACTTTCAGTCTGTATGTGTCCCTAGGTCTGAAGTGGGTCTCTTGTAGACAGCATATGTATGGGTCTTGTTTTTGTATCCATTCAATGAGCCTGTGTCTTTTGGTTGGAGCATTTAATCCATTCACGTTTAAGGTAATTATCAATATGTATGTTCCTTTTACCATTTTCTTAATCGTTCTGTGTTTGTTTTTGTAGGTCCTTTTCTTCTCTTATGGTTCCCACTTAGAGAATTTCCTTTAGCATTTGTTGTAGAGCTCGTTTGGTGGTGCTGAATTCTCTTAGCTTTTGGTTGTCTGTAAAGCTTTTGATTTCTCCATCCAATCTGAATGAGATCCTTGCTGGGTAGAGTAATCTTGGTTGTAGGTTTTCCCCTTTCATCACTTTAAATATATCATGCCACTCCCTTCTGGCTTGTAGAGTTTCTGCTGAGAAATCAGCTGTTAACCTTATGGGAGTTCCCTTGTATGTTATTTCTTGTTTTCCCCTTGCTGCTTTCAATAATTTTTCTTTGTCTTTAATTTTTCTTTGTCTTTAATTTTTGATAGTTTGATTACTATGTGTCTCGGCGTGTTTCTCTTTGGGTTTATCCTATATGGGACTGTCTGTGCTTCCTGGACTTGGGTGGCTCTTTCCTTTCCCATGTTAGGAATGTTTTTGACTATAATCTCTTCAAATATTTTCTTGGGTCCTTCTCTCTTTCTTCTCCTTCTGGGACCCGTATAATGCAAATGTTGTTGAGCTTAATGTTGTCCCAGAGGTCTCTTAGGCTGTCTTCATTTCTTTTCATTCTTTTTTCTTTATTCTGTTCCATGGCAGTGATTTCCATCATTCTGTCCTCCAGGTCACTTATCTGTTCTTCTGCCTCAGTTATTCTGCTATTGATTCCTTCTAGTGTACTTTTCATTTCAGTTATTGTATTGTTCATCTTTGTTTGTTTGTTCTTTAATTCTTCTAGGTGTTTGTTCTTTAATTCTTCTCGGTGTATGTTAAACATTTCTTGTGTCTTCTCGATCTGTGCCTCCATTCTTTTTCCAAGATCCTGGATCATCTTCACTATCATTATTCTGAATTCTGTTTCTGGAAGGTTGCCTATCTCCACTTCATTTAGTTGTTTTTCTGGGATTTTATCTTGTTCCTTCATCTAGTACATAGTCCTCTGCCTTTTCATCTTGTCTGCGTTTCTGTGAATGTGGTTTTTGTTCCATAGGCTGCAGGATTGTAGTTCTTCTTGCTTCTGTTGTCTGCCCTCTGGTGGATGAGGCTATCTAAGAGGCTTGAGCAAGTTTTCTGATGGGAGGGAGTTGGGTGGGTAGAGCTGGGTGCTGCTCTGGTGGGCAGAGCTCAGTTAAACTTTAATTCCCTTGTCTGCTGATGGGTGGGGCTTCGTTCCCTCCCTGTTGGTTGTTTGGCCTGAGGCGACCCAACCCTTGAGCCTACTGGGCTCTTTGGTGGGAGCAATGGCGGACTCTGCTAGGGCTCACACCAAGCAGCACTTCCCAGAACTTCTGCTGCCAGTGTCCTTGTCCTTGCTGTGAGACACAGCCACCCCCTGCCTCTGCAGGAGACCCTTCAACAGTAGCAGATAGGTCTGGTTCAGTCTCCTATGGGTTCACTGCTCCTTCCCCTGGGTCCCGATGCATACACTATTTTGCGTGTGCCCTCCAAGGGTGGAGTCTCTGTTTCCCCCAGTCCTGTCAAAGTCCTGCAATCAAATCCCGCCAGCCTTCAAAGTCTGATTCTCAAGGAATTCCTCTTCCCATTGCCGGACCCCCAGGATGGGAAGCCTGACGTGGGGCTCAGAACCTTCACTCCAGTGGATGGACTTCTGTGGTATAAGTGTTCTCCAGTTTGTGAGTCACCCACGCAGCAGTTATGGGATTTGATTTTATTGTGATTGCTCCCCTCGTACTGTCTCATTGTGGATTCTCCTTTGTCTTTGGATGTGGGGTATCTTTTCGGTGAGTTCCCGTGTCTTCCTGTCGATGATTGTTCAGCAGTTAGTTGTGATTCTGGTGCTTTCACAGGAGGGAGTGAGGGCAGGTCCTTCTTGTCCACCATCTTCAAGCCATTCTACAATATTGGTTTTTAATCAGTCACACTCAGATGTTTTAGCTTAAAATTTTGCACTCACATTAATGGACTTCGCAGTATGCATAGTAGATTTGTTAACCGTAGAGATACATGAGTATGTTTAATGAGCCTGAAGTCATAGGTTTGGTACTCAAACAGCCCTCGCCCAAGATGTCTTAATGATACATGCTGTTACTCAGAAGGGCTGAATAAATATGATTATTATAAGCTTATCCCCACTATTGGGGAAATAACTCAAAGTATACACTGTAATAATGGAATTCTGTAGCCAGTGGAATCACCTTATATGTAAAGGCCAGAACATTATTGTAACAAAATGTATGTTATACACTAGAGTCATCTTCAGTTCAATATTATCTTGTTTGCATTCTTTCATTTCTGCGTCCTTCATTTCAGCCTCCATTATATCTAATTATAATGCAGTCAGGGCTAAATTACACTTTGAGTGATTAAAAAAGAACAGGAGGGAAGTTGCAAGCAAATGAAAGCAAAAAGAAGTTTTCAAGGGGTCTGTTTAATTTTAGAACAAACTCTTTTGGGGCAGTTCAGAAATAGCCTTTCTCATGAGACAAGCAATGCCTGTTACAAATTACAGTTACAGATCTTTTTTCTTCTTTAATCCATTAAGCTGATACTTCCAGTTACCTTCTACTACCCCTTTACTTCCTCCTAACCCAGTTAGGCATACCGTTGCCCTAGCTAGGGTCACTACATTCACTTTTGTTTTTTTAATTAAGTGACACTGGTCTTCCCTCAGTTTCATCTGCATTATATTTTTAAAAATGAATTGATAGAGTTCTAATTATATTTTGAAGTAAGAATTTTAAAAATTTTCCATAATTTATATAAGTATGAAACATGTTTTTGAAACTTGAAAAACCAGATTTTCTCTTTCTCTTTGGCTGTAGATTACATTCAACTGAAGCAAGAAGATTTTTTTCCTACTTTCTCTACACCTTCTCTTATTACTGATACTTTCCTGTGATCTGATCTTCTGAATTATTTGGTACCCACAAAACCCAGTGTGTAACCATTATTTTTTCCAAAGAAAAGAATAGTATTTTATTTTTTAACCACTTTTATACAGAAAACTTAGATTATATTAGATACTTTGTCTTCTTATTAAAAACTATTATTAAATTAATATTTGGATATTTTTTCTTTTTTTCAAAACCCAGATCTAACCTATGGACTGTTGATAGGAATAGGGATTCCCTGTCTGGTAGCCACCAAGGGTTGCTGATTCCTAGAAAGAACTGCCGTTTCTACTTCACGTTATTAATTTTCTTCCTGGCAGTTACAGCAATAGCTGGTCTAGAGAAGTGGGATGGTTGTTAACAAAATGCTTACACCAGAGAACAGCATGACTGCCATAAAATGAACTTCTTTGTTAAGTTGTGTGGCACTTTTTTTTTCTTAGGAATAAGAGCATTTTACATTAGTGTATGTCAGACAATAAAACTTGAGAAAGAAATTACTGTTATTTGGCAATATTGTAATGTGTATGTTGGTATATTCTTGGGTTCTTTGCTACAACTGCAGTCATTTCCTAAGTACACGAGTTCCTTTCTCTAGGACTCTGTCTTACGAGTTTCTAAAAATACTTTATATTTACATGATAAGGTCTCAATGGATTACAATTCATGGGCATTATTTGGATCCCAATTCAAGCAAACAAACAAAGAGTGTTAAACAGTTATAAGACAGTTGTGGAAATGTGAACATTGCCTGGATATTTGATGATATTGAGGAATTATTTTAGGTTTGATAATGGTATTATGGTTCTTTTTTAAAGAAAAGAGTCTTATCTTTTAGTTATATGTATTTAAATATTTACATATGATACGATATCTGGGATTTGCTTCAAAATAATCAGGGTAAAGGGCAGAGAGTGAGTGGGTAGGAATATATATGAAACAAGAGCAGCCCAGTGTTACTGATAATTACTGAAGCTGAGAGATGGGTACATCAAGTTTATTATGTTTTCTCTTTTGTGTGTGTGTGTATGTATTTGAAAATTTCCATACTAAAAAGTTTTTTAAAATGAAGCCTTCTTTTAAAATAGTTTTGATTTTGGCTCAATACTGTATAAAAGTTAAGAAATAAATTTCTCCAGATTCACTTAATCCTTTCACAGTTAAATGAAAAAAAAACTATTATAAGATTATTATTTTTATGAGAAATGTTATCTGAATTGTTTTTCTTATCAATATTCCTAGGAATATATTCTGTACTTGTGGCTCTGATGGCTGGGAAGGCAGAAGTAAGATATAACCCTGCTGTCATACAACCCCCGATGATAGCCGAGTTAATCCGAGAGCTTGGATTTGGAGCCACTGTGATAGAAAATGCTGATGAAGGGGATGGTGTTTTGGAACTTGTTGTAAGTAAGACATTTTGTGTGGTTAATAGAATTTGCAGGAAAAACTTGGCAAGAATTCAGAAAAGAGTTTGAAAAATAATTAAAATGTGGGGACAATAAAACATAAAATGAAAATTAAGGAAACTGGAAAGATATGACAATGGTGGCCTTCAAGCATAGAATGTAAAAGATAATCATCTCAGGCTTCCCTGGTGGCACAGTGGTTGAGAGTCCGCCTGCCAATGCAGGGGACACGGGTTCGTGCCCCGGTCCGGGAAGATCCCACATGCCATGGAGCGGTTAGGCCCGTGAGCCATGGCTGCTGGGCCTGTGCATCTGGAGCCTGTGCTCTGCAATGGGAGAGGCCACAACAGTGAGAGGCCCGCATACCACCAAAAAAAAAAAAAAAAAAAAAGATAATCATCTCTATTAAGAACCAATAAACAAGAATTGGGTTTGAATGAATAAATGAAAATCAACTTCTAAAATATAGTATGATTCCTACATGAAATTACTAGAAGAAATATTTGGAGCTTTTTTCAATATTCTATTTTAAAAATTTCAGACATCAGGAAAGTCAAAAGAATTGTACAGTTGAACATTCTTACACACACTGCATAGATTCTACAATTAACATTTTACTATATTTGTTTTATCATACATCAGTCTATCAGTCCATTGTGGAAATAATTTTAAACTCACAAAGAAATTGCTAAAATAGTACAGAGGATTTCCCTGTAGCCTCTACCTAGCTTTTCCCAGTGATAACATCCAATCTATCATTTAAAAAATAATATTAGAGTAGGAAGAGTCTTTCTAAATATCATACAAAATCCATAAAAGACAAGGTTGATAACTTCAGGTACATAAAAATTTCTTCTTGGGAGAAAAACACCATAAACAAAGTCTAAAGGCAAGTAAAATAATTGTAATTCATGTCATAAATGAAGGTTAATTTCCTTAATATATGAAGAAGTGTTGTAAATCAATAAGAGCCATCAAACCAAAAGAAAGATGGTAAAGGATATGAACTAACAGTTCACAGAAAAACCAAAACAATACCTCTTTAAATGAAAAAATGTTCGATGTCACTTTTAATAAGAGTAAAGCAAATTAAAACTGCACTGAAATGCCATTTTCCACCTGTGAGATTGGTAAAGATAAAAAGCAATTTTGTTAACACTGTGTTTGATCTCTCATATATCGCTGGTGGAATGTCAATTGAGACAAGGACTCAACAGAAGAATTTGGCAATATCTATCAAAAGTAAAATTGCGCATAGCCTTTGCCTCAGAAGCTCCACTTGTAGGAAATTATCCAGCAGACATATTTGGATATGTATGAAATGATATGTGCACAAAGGTGTTCATTATAGTATTTTTTTTTTTGCCTATGCCACACGTGGCATGTGGGATCTTAGTTCCCTGACCAGGAATCGAACCTGCGCCCCCTGCATTGGAAGCACAGAGTCTTAACCACTGGACCACCAGGGAAGTCCTATTATAGTATTTTTATAATAGCAAAAGATAGGAAACAAACTAAATGTCGGTCATTGGAGACTGATACATACATCCATACCATGGGATACTAAGCAGCTATTACAAAGAATGGGTTGGTTTGTACTTTTTAAAGACTTCTAAAAATTAATAGCTTTATCGAAATATAATTTACATACCATAAAACTCACCCTTTTAAAGTGTACAATTCAGTGGTTTTTAATATATTCTCAGAGTTGTACAACTAATCACCACTATCAAATTTCAAAACATTTTCATCACCCCAAAAAAGAAACCCCATACCTATTAGCAGTCAGTCCTCATTCTTGATATTAATCATTTGAGTCTTCCTTTTTTTTTTCCCTTCATCACTCCAGCCAAAAGTTTGTCAATCTTTTCAAGTAACCAACTTTTGGTTTTGTTGATTTTCTCTATTCTCTCTTTTGTTAATTTTCACTCTAACCTTTGTTATTTCCTTCCATCTGTTTGCTTTAGGTTTAGTTTGTTTTACTTTTTCTAGTGTCTTAAGGTAGAAAGTTAGGTTATTTATTTGAGATCTTTCTTACTTTAAAATATTGGCACTTATAAATTTCACTATAGGCACTGATTTCATTTCAGTTATTGTACTTTTCAACTCCAAACTTCCATTGGGCCTTTCTAATAATCTCTGTCTTTATTGATACTCTCTGTTTGATGGGATATTGTCTTATACTTTCCTTTAATTTTTTAGACATCATTTCCTTTAGTTCAGTGAATATATTTAAAATAGCTGATTCAAGATCTTTGCCTAGTAAATCCAATGTCTGGGCTTCATCAGGGAAAGTTTTTTCCTGTGTATAGGCCATACTTTCTTGTTTCATTGTATGTCTGACAGTTTTTGTTGAAAATATAATGTAGTAACTCTGGAAATAAGATTCTTCCCCTCTCCTCAGGGTTTGTTATTTGTTGCTGTTTGTCATTGTTATTGTTTGTTCAGTGACTTCTGAACTAATTCTATAAAGTCTGTGTTCTTTGTTGTGTGTGGCCACTGAAATCTCTGTTTGGTTAGCTCAGTTGTCAGCTAATGATCAGACAGTGATTGCCTTAAATATCTGGAATCAATAAGTCTCCCAGTCTTTGCTAAAGAGCTCTTTGTAAATGTTGGGGCATGCCTTGAACACTCAGCCATGCAGCTGTCAGTTTTGCCTTACCCTTCGACTCCTGCTTCTATGGAGCCTAAAGGTCAGCCTGAGGTGAGAAGTTAGGGCCTTTTCAGTTCTTTTTTGAACATACACACAGCCCTGGACATATGCATAACCCTATGCATGTGCATGGCCTTCTAGATTCCTAGGAATATGTTGCAGCGCTTATGGATGTCTTGCTTCCTGGCTTTCCTTTTTAGGCTTTTTTGTTAGTCTGTTGTTTGCTCCAACTGTTATCCATTGGCTCAGGCAGCCACAAGGTTAAATAATTTCCTCTAATTGTTTCTGACAAATTCTCCTGGGGAAAAGGCTTTTTGTATTCACTGGGTCATCAGGAAAAACAGACATCTTTGCAAGTGGGATATTTCAGAGAACCATCAGACAGGCCAAATAATGACAGTTGTCTGGGAATGAGGCTTTGAAGGTACTCCAATCCTTTTCTGTCCTCTCTGGTAGCTTTCCTGATGCTGTTTTTCACCATGATTGTGGCCTATCGGTCTTCATGGCTACCCCAGAGCTGGAGGAGAGGGGATGGGAATATGGCAAACTGTAATGCCATATAGCTTGACGTTTTATTGGAATTTATCTGATTTTCTTGAATAAATGCTTCCTGCATTGCTGTAAGCTTTTGTTTAATTTTCAGATTTCTTTTTTAATCAGTTTTTTAAATTGAGGTTTAGATGATTTACAATATTAGTTTCAGGTGTACAGCATAGTGATTCAAAATTCTTACAGATTATATATACTCCATTTAAAGTTATTGTAAAATATTGGCTGTATATCCTGTTCTGTACAATATATCCTCATAGCTTATTTATTTTGTACAAAGTAGTTTGTACCTTTTAATCCCTACCCCTATCTTGCCCCAACCCCTTTCCCTTTCCCCATTGGTAACCACTAGCTTGTTCTCTATGTGTAGGTTTCTGTTTATTATATTCATTTCTTTGTTTTATTGTTTAGATTCCACATATAGATGATAAGATACAGTATTTGTCTTTCTCTGTCTGACTTATTTCACTAAGTATAATACCCTCCAAGTCTATCCATGTTGTTGCAAATGGCAAAATTTCATTCTTTTTTATAGCTGAGTAGTATTCCATCGTGTGTGTGTGTGTGTGTGTGTGTGTGTGTGTGTGTGTGTGTGTATCACATCTACCTTATCCATTCATCTATTGATGGAACTTAGGTTGCTTCCATATCTTGGCTATTATAAATAATGCTGCTATGAGCATTAAGGTACATGTATCGTTTTAATTAGTGTTTTTGCTTTCTTTGGATATATACACAGGAGTGGAATTGCTGGGTCATATGGTAGTTCTATTTTCAGTTTTTTGAGGAACACCCATACCATTTTCTATAGTGGCTGCAGCAATTTACATTCCCACCAACAGTATACAAGGGTTCCCTTTTTTCCAACTTTTCTGAAAAAGGTGGTTCCAACTTTTGCCAGTTTTCTAATTGCTTTTGTGGAGGAGAGAATTTTCAGAAATCCTCACTCCACTATTAATGATATTCTTTTGGTGGATATTCTTGAATAAGTACTTTGTAATTTGTTGTGTACTCTTTTTGGTTACTTCCCATAATCTTTCAGTGGTTGGTTTTTGAAACTTTTGTCCAGTTATATCATTGCTCTTTGGGGAAAGGATTTGCTGAGCTTCTCACACAGTCATTCCAGAAGTCCTGCCCCTCCATTTTAGAATTTAATACCCAACTAAAGTATAACCTCACTCAAGACATAGGGCAAAATACATTTTTGGACAAAGGTAGAACACTTTTGTTATCCATTAACCTTCACTAGAAGTAATACTAAAGGATATATATATACACACATACATACTTATATACATTAGCAGGGTGAAAAAAATCTAGAGGGAAGCAAGACATTGAATACAAGAAGCAATGATAGTTGTCAAATCCTCTATCACTGAGTAATAACAGGAAGACTGGAGACTTAATGAGATCCTTAATGTTGCAGCTGGGACCATATCTTTGTTCAATGTGATATAAAGACAGTGATCTAATGATCATAATCTAAAACATATTAATAGTGCAGATAGGATCTTGTGTGTTAATCCCTTGTTACAAGAGTTCTTTTAGTTTAAAGTAACAACACACATTTAATGGAGGAAAAAAGTATATTTCTGAATAACAAAGCCTTTGTCTTTAACAGGTGAGAGGAATGACATGTGCCTCCTGTGTACATAAAATAGAGTCTACCCTCACAAAACATGGAGGGATCTTCTACTGCTCTGTGGCCCTGGCAACCAACAAAGCACATATTAAATATGATCCAGAAATTATTGGTCCCAGAGATATTATTCATACAATTGAAGTAAGTGCCAAGACTTTGCATTTCTGTGTTCTTACCTATCTAGCTAGTCAGCACTACCTTGAATCACTTCTGGTTTGTATCAGATAGAGATGATGAGAAAAATCTGATTCCTTTGTTTACCTCTATAGACAACGTCTGTCTCAAAATTTAATGTAAGAGTGTCTGCCTTTTTCTTTCTTTTTTTTTTTTTTTTTTGGTCTTCGTCAGGAAGAATTAGGTAAAGGCACATTGGCACTATTAATTAGGAGCAGACTTAAGGCAGAACCACAGATCATTTAAAAATATTTAGAAAATGTAAGCAAAGTACAATTTGTTATGAGTAAAATTCATGTTAATCACTAAGAAAGTGAAGCATCTTGCTAGATGCTGTATTGTTTGTTAGGTCAAAGCAAATGATATCATAGTTAAAGTAAGAAATTTAAAAGACCAAACCTTTTTCTCTGTGACAAATTCATCCTGCAGTCTTCAGTAAATCTTAAGTGGTAATACATGTTAAAGTGCTTTAGAAGTTTCACTGTGGTCTAGCATTGGTGTTCTAATGATCTAAAAAGCATATTAATCATTCAGGTAAGATCCTGTTAATGTAGATAGTAACACCATTAACATCTTTGTGAAGCTAGCATTATTGAGTATCTACTATGTGCCAGTTACCAAAATTGCAAAGCTTCAACTCTTGATTTAATTCTCACAACAGTGCTGTCATCTTCATTTTGGAAGTGAGGAAACTCAGGTTATGAGATGTTACTTCCTCAAAGTCACGTAGGTAGTAAGTGTCATAGCTGGGATTTGAGCCTAGTCTTTCTGACTCCAATGCTCATGCTTGCTCTTTTCACTGTGTTATACTGCCAAGAAATGTAAGATGGCAGCATTTTCCCTAGCAGTTCGAAATATAGTGTATGTTACTGTCTATGTTCATATGAGTCTTACTTAGGTGTAATTTTCTTTCAGTACTTTATTTTATTGCAGAAAATTTTCGTTCGTGTTCTTTTTTCGGGTACAACAAGAATAAAGACTGCATATGCAAACCCTTGAATAATATATTTAGTATGGTGATAGCTTTTGTGGCCTATTATTCAGTTTTCTGTACTTTCAGGGGATGGATGGATCAATGACTTGATAGATGTCAAAGCTAAAATTAAAAATAAAGTGATTAATATACATCAGTACTAGTAGATGCTTGTCTAAGTGTACGATTTATGATTTTACTGCTGAATTCTCTTCTTTTTATTGGAGTATAGATTGCTTTACAATGTTGTGTTAGTTTCTGCTGTACAGCAAAGTGAATCAGTTATACATGTATCCACTCTCTCTTTTTTTTTTTTTGCGGTATGCGGGCCTCTCACTGTTGTGGCCTCTCCCATTGCGGAGCACAGGCTCCGGATGCGCAGGCTCAGTGGCCATGGCTCATGGGCCTAGCCGCTCCGCGGCATGTGGGATCTTCCCGGACCAGGGCACGAACCCATGTCCCCTGCATCGGCAGGCGGACTCTCAACCACTGCGCCACCAGGGAAGCCCTCCACTCTTTTTTAGATTCTATTCCCATATAGATCATTACAGAATATTGAGTAGAGTTCCCTGTGCTATACAGTAGGTTCTTATTAGTTATCTATTTTATACATAGTAGTGTATATATCTCAATTCTGTCTTTATTAGGTCATCATACACTCTGTCGGCCTGACCAAGTAATAGATTCTGCTTTTTTCCAAAATTACTTATTGGAGGCTTTAGTTGACTTCTTGATATAAGAACTTCTACTGAGGACAACTGCACTTGAGTTAAATCAGTAGTTTGAGAACAGTAGGATAGACATCAAATAGAGTTGAGAAAATACTCATTTCTTTGATGAAAGATTAGAAACAAAGGTAATTAAGAGAAGGAAGCACATCTTCATCTTTATATTCCCCAGAATGACTTGCACTTAGTAATTGAATTGAGTTGTTCTTAATGACAATACCACAGCTTAGAATTTCTGTAGGTAATATTTATACATTCAGTGAAATAATTGTTTTCTCATGAATTTCCTTAGAGCTTAGGTTTTGAAGCTTCTTTGGTCAAGAAGGACCGGTCAGCAAGCCACCTAGACCATAAGCGAGAGATAAGACAGTAAGTACTTTTGGAATGTCAGTGAAAAACAGATTTTGATTCCTCTTTACAAATTTAATAAACTGTTAGCATGTCAGTTTTTTCAATATCATCCTTACACTGGGTGGGAATTGGTCACAAGTTATATTTCCTTATAGTGCATAGAATCTTTAACCATTACCTATTTACTCAAATGATTTTTCTCTTCTATATTAGATGGCGACGGGCCTTTCTTGTGAGCCTGTTTTTCTGTATTCCTGTAATGGGGCTGATGATATATATGATGGTTATGGACCACCACCTTGCAACTCTTCACCATAATCAGAACATGAGCCAAGAAGAAATTATTAGCATTCATTCTTCTACGTTCCTGGAGCGCCAGATCCTGCCAGGATTGTCCATTATGAATTTGCTATCTTTTTTATTGTGTGTACCTGTACAGGCAAGTGAAATGTTAGCAAGTATATTTGTTAATAATGAAAAATAGCCAAAATGTGATAGGTGAGGCTATTTTCAATCGTACAACAAATATTGGCCAGAAGTACGATCATTTTATGCTGGATGCTTTACAAAAATAATCTTAAACTGAGTGGTTAAAGTAGATAATAATAAATTCCATTTTAACCCCGAAGGATACTGTTTAATGACAAAGCAGAGAATAAGAGTTCAATTCATCTTCAGTTATGAATTTGGTATTCATATCTGCTATTGTATGTAACTTTATATTTAAAGTTATTATAATAATAAAATGTTATACTTTATTTTATTTTTATTGTCTTTTTTTAACTTTTTATTTTATATTGGAGTACAATAGATTAATAATGTTGTGTTAGTTTCAGGTGTACAACAAAGTGATTCAGTTATACATATGCATGTAGGAAGTCTGGGATTGACATGTACATGCTGCTATATTTAAAATGGATAATGGCCAACAAGGACCTACTGTGTAGCACAGGGAACTGCTCAATATTCTTTTTTTTTAACTTTTTATTTTATATTGGAGTGTAGCCGATAAACAACGTTGTGATAGTTTCAGGTGCACAGCAAAGTGACTCAGCCATACATATACATGTATCCATTCTCCCCCAGATTCCCCTTCCATCCAGGCTGCCACATAACATTGTCTGCTCAATATTCTGTAACAACCTAAGTTGGAAAAGAATTGATAAAATGTTGTATTTTATTTCTTTATATTTATATTTTATATTAAATGCATTAAAATTCTCTTTATATAAATTATATTAAATATATTTTATTTTAATATATTTATTATTAATTTATTCTGTAAAATAATCATAATAGTTATATTATTTCTCCATGGCACTTAAGTTCATTACTCTCTGTATGTTTTTTTTTAATTTTATTTCTTTTTTTTGTACAGCAGGTTCTTATTAGTTATCCATTTTATACATATTAGTGTATATATGTCAATCCCAATCTCCCAATTCATCATCCTCCCCTGGCCCCCACTTTCCCCCTTGGTGTCCATACGTTTGTTCTCTACATCTGTGTCTCCGTTTCTGCCTTGCAAACCGGTTCATCTGTACGATTTTTCTAGATTCTACATATATGCGTTAATATACGATATTTGTTTTTCTTTTTATGACTTACTTCACTCTGTTTGACAGTCTCTAGGTCCATCCATGTCTCTACAAATAATCCAATTTCATTCTCTTTTATGGCTGAGTAATATTCCATTGTATATATGTACCACATCTTCTTTACCCATTCGTCTGTCAGTGGCCATTTAGGTTGCTTCCATGACCTGGCTATTGTAAATAGTGCTGCAATGAACATTGGGTGCATGTGTCTTTTTGAATTATGGTTTTCTCTGGGTATATGCCCAGTAGTGGGATTGCTGGGTCATATGGTAATTCTATTTTGTTTCTTGAGGAACCTCAATACTGTTCTCCGTAGAGACTGTATCAATTTACATTCCCACCAGCAGTGCAAGAGGGTTCCCTTTTCTCCACAGCCACTCCAGCATTTATTGTTTGTAGATTTTCTGATGATGGCTATCTTGACCACTGTGAGGTGATACCTCATTGTAGTTTTGATTTGCATTTCTCAAATAATTAGTGATGTTGAAAATCTTTTCATGTGTTTCTTGGCCATCTGTATGTCTTCTTTGGACTTTTCAACTCTTCTTTTGAGATAAACTTTTACTGTGGAACACTTCCATCTAATAGATCTATTCCTTTTTCTGATCCTTATAAAAAGCAATAAGTATTTTTAAAACATCTTAGTATGTTTCTCTATACTAATGAACAATAAGCTTTTCGGTTATGTTTCCTAACGAAAACAGTGGACAGATCCAATAGCTTGTGATAGGTTGAATTTGAAAAGAGGGAGGTGAGTTTTATATAAAAAATCATTCTCAGAAGAATGTAATTCTTTTCCTGGTTCTTGTTTTTGTTGGCTTCAAAAAGAAGAATCCGAGAACCACTTGACTTTCTTTATATTATGGAATATCAATTGGATCATAGCAGAGAGCTGCCAAGGGCTTGTACAGCAATTTGAATCCACCCCCCCACACGCACACACACACGTATCTGCTAAAATACAAGCACTATTGTTTCAGCTTAAAAAAAAAAAAAAAAACTCTCCTTAGGGGAATTTCCCATGGCCCAGGTTCGATCCCTGGTTGGGGAACTAAGATCCTGCAGGCCGCATGGTACAGCCAAAAAAAATAATCTCTCCTTAGTTGTTTATGGATTAAATAAAAGCCAAAGGAAATTAACATTGATACTATATCTTAGTTATTGAGGTATATATGTGAATTTCAGCTTTTTGTAAAAGCACTAATCACTGTTTCTATATTACAGTTTTTTGGAGGCTGGCACTTCTACATTCAGGCCTACAAAGCACTGAAACATAAAACTGCAAATATGGACGTACTGATTGTGCTGGCAACTACCATTGCATTTGCTTATTCTTTAGTTATTCTTCTGGTTGCAATGTATGAGAGAGCCACAGTGAACCCTGTTACTTTCTTTGACACACCTCCTATGCTATTTGTGTTTATTGCACTAGGCCGGTGGCTGGAACATGTAGCAAAGGTAAAGTAAGAAAGGGTGACATTTATTAAAATCTTGGGTGGGTAAATGACCATAATATTTTCTAGACCAATTATTGGAAATATACATTGATTTATGTAGTTAACGATGTACTAAAAGAAGTATTTTTGTTTTGGCAGTATTTTAGGTTAAATATTCCTTTAGAAGATTTACCAAATTTATGGAATTAATACTTTAGATAATATAGTGTGTCCTTGTTTATTTTAAGAGACATTTAAGAGTACTTATTTTACTTATATCACATTATTAATGGAAAAATTGATGCGACCACAGATTTAAAATAATGATGGAAAAAAATTCACCCACAATCCCATGGTATAACGGAAATCACTTTCTAATCCTGTTCTACATACGTTTATATTTTACGGTGTGGCAAACATGGTATCCATACCACTTTGTGCCCTTAACACTCTAAAGTTTTTTCCCCATTTTTGCAGTCTAGATAATTACTCAGTGTTTCTGAATAATATTCTCTTAAATCAATGTGCTATAATTTACTAAACCATTCTGATTTTATTCTCAATTAGATTGTTTCCAGAGTTTAATTTTAGGTAATCCTGCATTAAACATGGTTAATAGTTATTTCTACTGAATTACTATCTTAGGATAAATTACAAAGGATATGATTAAAGGGCATAAATCTTTCTATGGCTCATGCTACTAATCTTAACAATTTTTGCCATCAAGGGTATGTTAGTGAAGTAGTTTTACTACAACTTCATCAGCACTGACTCCTATCTAAATTTTTGCTAAGTTAGTAGGCATTAAATGGTATCATAGAGTTGTTTTAGTTTGCATTTCTTCCATTAATAGCAGAGGTAAACATTTTCTACACAGCAGGTATTATATTTCTTCTTAAATGAATTGCCTATTTATGTCCTTTGCTCATGTACCTATTGGGTTCTGATGTTTTTCTTATTAATTTACATTATTTATTTATAAATTATACCCAATAATACATTTTATATTTTGTGTACTTCATATTTTCAAAGTGAAACATTTTCTGATTTGAATTAATTAACATTCCTAAAGCTGTCTTTTAAGTAAATGTTAAAGATTATGCCTTTATTTTACATAAGACTTTTTCTTCCTTAGCATTGTTAACGTATGTGTTTTAATTTATAGGGCAAAACATCAGAGGCTCTTGCCAAACTAATTTCACTACAAGCTACAGAAGCAACTATTGTAACTCTCGACTCTGATAATATCGTCTTGAGGTATTTACCTTCATTATTCTTCCTTCTCTTTTTAACTTCTTAGGAAAAATATCAAATATACACAGAAGTAGAGAGAAAGGTATAATGAACTCACATAACCTATCTCCCAGATTTAACAATTATTCACATTTTGCCACACTTTACTTCGTCTATACAATCTATTTTTCTTTCTGTTGTTGCAGGAGAATTTTAAAGTAAATCCCAGTTATATGGTTATATGGTTATATGGTTTTACTGCAGATATTCCTGTTGTATTTCTAAAAAAGGACATAGTCTTATATAATCATAATGCCCATACTGCATCTAACAAAATGAACAATTATTCTTTAATGTGATCTAATACACAGTCCATATTAACATTTCTCCTGTTGTCTCCAAACTGTTTTAAGTTTCTTTGTTTGAAATGGAATTCAGAAAGGGTCCATGTGTCACTGCATTTGACTGATATGTTTGTTTGTTTTAAGTTTTGAGTTTTTTGTTTTGTTTTGTTTTGTTTTGGCTGTATTGGGTCTTCATTGCTGTGTGCGGGCTGTCTCTGGTTTCAGCGAGCAGGGGCTACTCTTCGCTACAGTGCACGGGCTTCTCATGGTGGTGGCTTCTCTTGTTGCAGAGCACGGGCTCTAGGTGCACAGGCTTTAGTAGTTGTGGTGCATGGGCTCGGTAGTTGTGGCTCGCAGGCTCAGTAGTTGTGGCGCACGGGCCTAGTTGCTCCACAGCATGTGCAATCTTCCCGGACCAGGGATCGAACCCGTGTCCCCTGCATTGTCAGGCAGATTCTTAACCACTGCGCCACCAGGGAAGCCCCTGTTTGGGTTTTTTTTTATTTTTTAATTGAGTTATAGTTCATGTACAATAGTATATAAGTTACAAGTGTACAATGTAGTGATTCACAATTTTTAAAGATTATACTCCATTTATAGCTATTATAAAATATTGGCCATATTCCCCATGTTGTACAATATATCCTTGTCACTTATTTATTTTATACATAGTAGTTTGTACCTCTTAATCCTCTACCCTATATTGTTCTTCACCGTTCCCTTTTCCCACTGGTAACCACTAGTTATTTCTCTACATCTGTGAGTCTGCTTCTTTTTTGTTGTACTTACTAGTTTGTTGTATTTTTTAGATTGCACATATAAGTGACATCATACAGTATTTGTCTTTCTCCTGACATGTTTGTTTTAATGTAGAATAGCTCCTCTCTCCAGTTCTCCCTCCCTTGTTCCTCCCTGCTCCTCCCTCTCCATACATTTGACTTGGTAAAGAAACATCTATCAGTAGTCCTTTAGAAAATCCCACAGTCCAAATTTGTCTCTGTTTCTATCTGGAATCATTTAACTTGTTCTATAACTCCTATATTACCTGTAAACTGGAAGTTAGAGCTAAAGACTTGATTAGATTTCATTCTTTTGTATTTCTCATTCCTTTCCTCATAAAATTATTTAGGCAAATGCATACAATAAATTAGTTCTTTTGTTCAGTAAAACCCATTACATTCTTTCTAAAGCTTTCATTTATTAGTTCAATGACTATTCAACAAATATTTAGAGTGCTTCTTTGTGCTAGCTACTGAGCTATTCCCCAACAGTGAAAAAGACTGACACTGTAGTTCCTAACTTAAATGTTGGTTTTAACTTCCATTGGTAGCAATTATGGGGCCACAAGCTTGATGTCAACTAAAAAGCTTGCATGGAAAGATCAGGGGGAGAAGCATACTGTCATGGTGCTTTTTATTTTAACTCATATCCAGTGAAGAGCAAGTGGATGTGGAGCTTGTACAACGTGGAGACATCATTAAAGTGGTTCCAGGAGGCAAATTTCCAGTGGATGGGCGTGTTATTGAAGGACATTCTATGGTAGATGAGTCCCTCATCACAGGTATGTTCTTTCAGAGGATCATGACATGAAAGTGAAGTGAATCCAAAGTGTTAATTAAAAATAGGCATGAAAGAAGTCCAAAAGATGGCATACTAGGAGGATGCAGAATTCGCATCTCCTCACAACTAGGGCACCTACCAGGCACCAGTGGGGAACCACAGACACCTAATGGGATGGCAGGAACCCCCAGCCACCGGGTAGGACATGGGGCATGGGGGGAGTGAAGGGGGAGGAGAAGTGGAGGTGGGATGGGACTGGCGCCCCTGAGGGGCAGGGATCCCACACCCGAAGGAGGAAATTAGGGAACCACTGGGAGGACAGAGGATCAAAAGGGAGCATGGCCAGGCTTCCCCTGCTCACTTGGGCCCTGGAACCTCCTGAGATCCCGGGCCTGATTCTCTGCCCACCTAGGCCCCCTCCAGCCGTGCAGGTCCTGAGGGAGTGGGAGGGAAGGGGGAGCAAAAGTAAAGTCCGGACCTCTGGGACTGGCACCCCTGAGGGGTGGCTGGGGGAGGGGAGGCGTTCCTACACCCAGTGGGACCCACCCACGTTAGGAGTCCATCAGGAATGGGGGAGACCCTGGGGGAGGCAGTGGGGGAGGGGCAAGAAGGAACGGAAGGGAAGGGGCCAGTGCTTTCCCTGTCCACTTAGGCACCGGGGCACCTGTTGGGCTCCCAGGCCTAATCCTCTGCCCTTGGAGCCTCCCTCCTGCCACACAGAGCCCAAGCCCTGCCCCCCACCCCCACCCAGGGCCCTAACTCTACACTCGGAGACCCCCTCCAATGAGCTGGGCCTAAACCCCACCCACACACCCTCACCCAGGGCCCTACCTCCAAACCTGGGAACTCCACACTCCAGAGGCCCTCATTTCCACGTGCTGCCTGTCCCCTTTAGCGCAGGTCCTAAGCAGAGGCCCCTCCCCATGCTTGAATGTCTCCCCGTCTAGGCCCCACCCCACGCTCAAATGTCACTTCCCCACCCGCCTAGGTCCTGCTGCACCCTAAACCCTGCACCTGCCTAAGTTCCACCCCCCCTTAACTCCACCCCCATAGCCAAGTCTTTTTTATTTTTTTCTTTTATTTTTGTAATTTTATTTTATTCTTTATACTTTGTTAGTGATCTCTCCTTTTGGCTTCTTCCCTGCTCCCCACCTTGTTGTTTTTTCTTTTTTCTGTTGTGGTTTTATTTTACCTTGTTGCAGTTGTTTCAATTATAATTTTATTTTTCCTAGTACAATTTTTATCTTTCTAATTTTATTTTATTTTTTATTCGTTGATATTGTACTGCTCCTTTTTTTTCTTTCTTTCTACCTTTTTTTTCTTTTTTTACCACACCACAAAGCTTGCGGGATCTTGGTTCCGAGGCTGGAGGTTTGGCCTGAGCTCCTGTGGTGGGAGCTCAGAGTCCAAGCCACTGGACTAACAGACAACCTCAGACCCCAGGGAATATCAATTGGAGTGAGGCCTCCCGGAGGTCCTCATATCAGCACCAAGACCCAGCTCTATCCAACTGCCTGCAAACTCCAGTGCCGGATGTCTCAGGCCAAACTACCAGTAAGACAGGAATACACCACCACCCATCAAAGAAAAAAAAATGAAATGACAAAAAAATATGTTACAGATGAAGGAGCAAGGTAAAAAACTACAAGACCAAATAAATGAAGATGAAATAGGCAACCTACCTGGAAAAGAATTCAGACAAATGATAGTAAAGATGATCCAAAATCTTGGAAACAGAATGAAGAAAATACAAGAAACATTTAACAAGGATCAAGAAGAGCTAAAGAGGAAACAAACAGTGATGAACAACACAGTTACTGAAATTAAAAATACTCTAGAAGTAATCAGTAACAGAATAACTGAGGCAGCAGAACGGATAAGTGACCTGGAAGATAAAATGGTGGAAATAACTGACAGGGAGCAGAATGAAGAAAACAGAATAAAAAGAATTGAGGACAGTCTCAGAGACTTTGGGGACAACATTAAATGCACTAACATTTGGATTACAGGGGTCCCTGAAGAAGAAGAGATAAAGAAAGGATCTGAGAAAATATTTGAAGAGATTATAGTCGAAAACTTCCCTAACATGGGAAAGGAAATAGTCAATCAAGTCCAGGAAGCACAGAGAGTACCATGCAGGATAAACACAAAGAGAAACACGCTGAGACACATTAAATAACTATCAAAAATTAAATACAAAGAAAAATGTTAAAAGCAGCAAGGAAAAAGCAACAAATAACATATGAGGGAATCTCCATAAGGTTTACAGCTGATTTTTTGGCAGAAACTCTGCAAGCCACAAGGGAGTGGCAGGACATATTCAAAGTGATGAAAGGGAAAATACTACAACCGAGATTACTCTACCCAGCAAAGATCTCATTCATTTTTTTTTCTTTTGTTTTTGTGGTACGCGGGCGTCTCACTGTTGTGGCCTCTCCTCTTGTGGAGCACAGGCTCCGGACACACAGACTCAGCGACCATGGCTCACGGGCCCAGCCGCTCCACGGCATGTGGGACCTTCCCGGACCAGGGCACGAAGCGTGTCCCCTGCATCGGCAGGCGGACTCTCAAACCACTGTGCCACCAGGGAAGCCCCCTCATTCAGTTTTGATGGATTAATTAAAACCTTTACACATAAGCAAAAGTACAGAGAATTCAGCACTACCAAACCAGCTTTACAACAAATGCTAAAGGAACTTCTCTAGGCAGGCAAAAAAAGAGAAGGAAAAGACCTACAAAAACAAACCCAAAACAATTAAGAAATGGGAATAGGAACATACATATCAGTAATTACCTTAAATGTAAATGGATTAAATGCACCAACCAAAAGACATAGACTGGCTGAATGGATACAAAAACAGGACCCATATATATGCTGTCTACAAGAGACCCACTTCAGACCTAGTGACACATACAGACTGAAAGTGAGGGGATGGAAAAAGATATTCCATGCAAATGGAAATCAAAAGAAAGCTGGAGTAGCATTTCTCCTATCAGACAAAATAGACTTTAAAATAAAGACTATTACAAGAGACAAAGAAGGACACTACATAATGATCAAGGAATCAATCCAAGAAGAATATATAACAATTGTAAATATTTATGCACCCAACATAGGAGCACCTCAATGCATAAGGCAAATGCTAACAGCCATAAAAGGGGAAATCGACAGTAACACAATCATAGTAGGGGACTTCAACACCCCACTTTCACCAATGGACACATCATCCAAAATGAAAATAAATAAGGAAACACAAGCTTTAAATGATACATTAAACAAGATGGACTTAATTGATATTTATAGGACATTCCATCCAAAAACAACAGAATTCACTTTCTTCTCAAGTGCTCATGGAACATTCTCCAGGATAGATCATATCTTGGGTAACAAATCAAGCCTTGGTAAATTGAAGAAAATTGAAATCGTATCAAGTACCTTTTCTGACCACAGTGCTGTGAGACTAGATATCAGTTACAGGGAAAAAAATGTAAAAAATACAAACACATGGAGGCTAAACAATACACTAGTAAATAACGAAGAGATCACTGAAGAAATCAAAGAGGAAATCAAAAAATACCTGGAAACAAATGACAATGAAAACACAACAACCCAAAATCTATGGGATGCAGCAAAAGCAGTTCTAAGAGGGAAGTTTATAGCAATACAGTCCTACCTCAAAAAAAAGAAAAATCTCAAATAAACAAACTAACCTTCCATCTAAAGCAATTAGAGAAAGAAGAACAAAAAAACCCTGTAAGTTAGTAGAAGGAAATAAATCTTAAATATCAGATCAGAAATAAATGAAAAAGAAATGAAGGAAACAGTAGCAAAGATCAGTAAAACTAAAAGCTGGTTCTTTGAGAAGATAAACAAAATTGATAAATCATTAGCCAGACTCATCAAGAAAAAAAGGGAGAAGACTAAAATCAACAGAATTAGAAATGAAAAAGGAGAAGTAAAAACTGATACTGCAAAAATACAGTGGATCATGAGAGATTACCACAAGCAAGTCTATGCCAATAAAATGGACAACCTGGAAGAAATGGACACATTCTTAGAAAAGCACAACCTTCTGACACTGAACCAGGAAGAAGCAGAAAATATAAACAGACCCATCACAAGCACTGAAATTGAAACTATGATAAAAAATCTTCCAACAAGCAAAAGCCCAGGGCCAGGTGGCTTCACAGGTGAATTCTATCAAGCATTTAGGGAAGAGCTAACACCTATCCTTCTCAAACTCTTCCAAAATACAACAGAGGGAGGAAGACTCCCAAACTCATTCTATGAGGCCACTGTCACCCTGATAGCAAAACCAGACAAGGATGTCACAAAAGAAACTACAGCCCGATATCTCTGATGAACATAGATGCAAAAATCCTCAACAAAATACTACCAAACAGAATCCAACTGCACATTAAAAGGATCATACACCATGATCAAGTGGGGTTTATCCCAGGAATGCACGGATTCTGCAATATACACATATCAATCATTGTGATACACCATATTAACAAATTGAAGGAGAAAAACCATATGATCATTTCAATAGATGCAGAAAAAACTTTTGACAAGATTCAACACCCGTTTATGGTAGAAACTCTCCAGAATGTAGGCATATAGGGAACCTACCTCAACATAATAAAGGCCATATATGACAAACCCACAGCCAACATCATTCTCAGTTGTGAAAAACTGAAACCATTACCCCTAAGATAGGAACAAGAAAAAGTTGTCCACTCTCACCACTATCATTCAACAAAGTTTTGGAAGTTTTAGCCACAGCAATCAGAGAAGAAAAAGAAATAAAAGAAATATAAATTGGAGAAGAAGTAAAACTGTCCCTGTTTGCTGATGACATGATACTCTACGTAGAGAACCCTAAAGATGCTACCAGAAAACTACTAGAGCTAATCAATGAATTTGGTAGAGTTGCATGATACAAAATTAATGCCCAGAAATCTCTTGCATTCCTATACACTAATGATGAAAAATCTGAAAGAGAAGTTAAGGAAACACTCCCATTTACCATTGCAACAAAGAGAATAACATACCAGGAATAAACCTACCTAAGGAGACAAAAGACCTGTATACAGAAAACTATGAGACACTGATTAAAGAAATTAAAGATGATACAAACATATGGAAAGATATACTATGTTCTTGGATAGGAAGAATCAACATTGTGAAAATGACTATACTGCCCAAAGCAATCTACAGATTCAGTGTAATCCCTGTCAAACTACCAATGAAATTTTTCACAGAACTAGAACAAAAAATTGCCCAATTTGTGTAGAAACACAAAAGACCCTGAATAGCCAAAACAATCTCGAGAAAGAAAAACGGAGCTGGAGGAATCAGGCTCCTGGACTTCAGACTATGTTACAAAGCTACAGGAATCAAGGCAGTATGGTACCGGCACAAAAACAGAAAGATAGATCAATGGAACAGGATAGAAATCCCAGATATAAACCCACACACCTATGGTCACCTTATCTTTGATAAAGGATGCAAGAATATACAATGGAGAAAGGACAACCTCTTCAATAAGTGGTGCTGAGAAAACTGGACAGCTACATGTAAAAGAATGAAATTACAACATTCCCTAACACCATACACAAAAAATAAACTGAAAATGGATTAAAGACCTAAATGTAAGGCCAGACACTATTAAACTCTTAGAGGAAAACAGAGGCAGAACACTCTGTCACATAAGTCACATCAATATCCTTTTTGACCCACCTCCTAGAGAAATGGAATTAAAAACAAAAATTTAAAAATGGGACCTAATGAAACTTAAAAGCTTTTGCACAGCAAAGGAAACCATAAACAAGACGAAAAGACAACCCTCGGAATGGAAAAAATATTTGCAACGAAGCAACCGACAAAGGATTAATCTCCAAAATATACAAGCAGCTCAATATCAAAAAAACAAAGAACCCAATCCAAAAATGGGCAGAAGACCTAAATAGACATTTCTCTAAAGAAGATATACAGATTGCCAACAAACACATGAAAGGATGCTCAACATCACTAATATTTAGAGAATTGCTGATCAAAACTAAAATGAGATATCATCTCACACCGGTCAGAATGGCCATCATCAAAAAATCTAGAAACAATAAATGCTGGAGAGGGTGTGGAGAAAAGGGAACACTCTTGCACTGTTGGTGGGAATGTAAATTGATACAGCCACTATGGAGAACAGTATGGAGGTTTCTTTAAAAACTACAAATACAAGTATCATACGACCCAGAAATCCCACTACTGGGCATATACCCTGAGAAAACTATAATTCATAAAGAGTCATGTACCAATATGTTCATTGCAGCTCTATTTACAATAGCCAGGACATGGAAGCAACCTAAGTGTCCATCATCAGATGAATGGATAAAGAAGATGTGGCACATATATACAATGGAATATTACTCAGCCATAAAAAGAAACGAAATTGAGATATTTGTAGTGAGGTGGATGGACCTAGAGTCTGTCATACAGAGTGAAGTAAATCAGAAAGAGAAAAACAAATACTGTATGCTAACACATATATTTGAAATGTAAGAAAAAAAATAAAAGGTCATGAAGAACCTAGGGGTAAGACAGGAATAAAGACACAGACCTACTAGAGAATGGACTTGAGGATATGGGGAGGGGGAAGGGTAAGCTGTGACAAAGTGAGAGAGTGGCATGGACATATATACACTATCAAACGTAAAATAGATAGCTAGTGGGAAGCAGCCGCATAGCACAGGGAGATCAGCTTGGTGGTTTGTGGCACCTAGAGGGGTGGGATAGAGAGGGTGGGAGGGAGGGAGATGGAAGAGGGAAGAGATATGGGAACATATGTATATGTATAACTGATTCACTTTGTTATAAAGCAGAAACTAACACACCATTGTAAAGCAATTATACTCCAATAAAGATGTTAAAAAGAAAAAAAACTACAATGAGGTATCACCTCATACCGGTCAGAATGGCCATCATCAAAAAATCTGCAAACAATAAATGCTGGAGAGGGTATGGAGGAAAGGGAACCCTCTTGCACTGTTGGTGGGAATGTAAATTGATACAGCTACTATGGAGAACAGTATGGAGGTTCCTTAAAAAACTAAAAAGAGAACTACCATATGACCCAGCAATCCCACTACTGGGCATATACCTCAGAAAACCATAATTCAAAAAGTCATGTACCATAATGTTCATTGCAGCACTATTTACGATAGCCAGGACATGGAAGCAACCTAAGTGTCCATCGATGGATGAATGGATAAAGAAGATGTGGCACATATATACAATGGAATATTACTCAGCCATAAAAAGAAACAAAATTGAGTTATTTGTAGTGAGGTGGATGGACCTAGAGTCTGTCATACAGAATGAAGTAAGTCAGAAAATGCAAAACAAATACATATGCTAACACATATATATGGAATCTAAAAAAAACCCAAAAGCTTCTGATGAACCTAGGGGCAGGACAGGAAGAAAGACACAGACATAGAGAATGGACATGAGGACACAGGGAAGGGGAAGGGTAGGCTGGGACGAAGTGAGAGAATAGCATTGACGTATATACACTACCAAATGTAAGATAGATAGCTAGTGTGAAGCAGCTGCATGGCACAGGGAGATCAACTCAGTGCTTTGTGAACGCCTAGAGATGTGGGATAAGGAGGGCGAGAGGGAGATGCAAGAGGGAGGGAATATGGGGATATACATATGCTTATAGCTGATTCATTTTGTTATACAGCAGAAACTAACACAACACTGTAAAACAATTATACTCCAATAAAGATGTTTAAAAAAATAGACATGAAAGGTGAAGAACTTTTTGTAGAAACTATGGACCGAGTAAATAATGAGCGAAGAGAATATGAGTTTTTTTAAGAATGTATTAAATCACTTTCTGCAGATTTTCTTTGTGGTTTTATTTATGCTACTGAAGGCTCTTTTCACTGAGGATTGTTAATTACTAGAATGTATAACCAGAGGAAGTTGTCACATTCTGCTGTAGAGCCCAGTAGACTTTGGCAAAGTTTCCTGAGCAAATGCCTATTGGGTCTTCCTGCCCTAAAGACTGGTCTAGTCTGAGCTGGGATAGGACTCCAGGTTTTCCACATCAGGGTCAGCTCTAAAGAGAATAAGCCTGGAGTAATTTTAGAGATCTTAGATAACTAAGGCCAATACAGAGCAGAACCAAAATAACACCTTTCCTACCTCAGTCCTTACGATAGTGGCTCAGTTTATGAATTGTGTGGAAATAATTTAGGATTCTGTGTTTCTCAGTAGGGGTGCTATTGCTAGTTTGGATGGGACAGTTCTTAGTTCTGACTGACTATCCTACACATGGTACATTTAATATCCGTGACCCTGACCTACTAAATTGGAGTAGCAGTACCCCATGCTCCACCTGTAGTTATTACAGGCAAGAACTCTCTCCTACATTTATAAAGGCTCCTTGGGAATAGGTTGAGAAGCAATGATCTAAGACTAGGGTGGAAGTCCAAAAGTACCTGCCGATAAGAGTTAACACAGTAGGTTTTTCCAGTTTAAATTATATATCCCTGGGTTTGGCCCAGAACTGACATAAAGAAAAAGAGAGGGCAACCTTCACCTAGGCATTTGTCCAGATTCTATTTCAGGAAATAAGAATCTCCTTTCTAGATATTGACAATTGACAAATAACTGTATATTTCAAGATAGTATTTATTTATGCTCCCTAAATGTATCTTTACTCCTTATATAGGGGAGGCAATGCCTGTGGCTAAGAAGTCTGGCAGCACAGTGATTGCTGGTTCCATTAACCAGAATGGGTCACTCCTTATCCGTGCAACCCATGTTGGAGCAGACACAACCCTTTCTCAAATTGTCAGACTTGTAGAGGAGGCACAAACATCAAAGGTAAATTAACTCCCTAGGAGAAACAAAGTATTTTCATGAAAGCCCACTCAGTATAAATCTTGATCTAGTTTTTATGTGTTCCTTTGATTAATTCTAGCTGTATTAATATGGAGTTTATTAAAATATTTGTGCTCAATACCAAATATGCTCTGTATTCATTATCAAAAAAGGAGACTTTGATATACATATCGTTATTTTTTTTTTTTAATTCTAGGCTCCTATCCAGCAGTTTGCAGACAAACTCAGTGGCTACTTTGTTCCTTTTATTGTCATTGTTTCCATTGCTACCCTTTTGGTTTGGATTATAATTGGATTTCTGAATTTTGAAATCGTGGAAACCTACTTTCCTGTGAGTGACTTATAACACCTTTTTTCATATGTAAAACTGTGTGAATCTTTTGCATAAGTAAGTAATTGGAAAATAACTAATAATTACTGGTATCTTTAACAGACTGGAGTGAGAGGGTGATAAGAATAACATTTGCATTTCTGTAAATATAAAAGAAAACATAAAAGGTTTTTTTCATTATGACTTGTGATTTTCCAAAAGCAAGTACAGGCATACCTCGTTTTATTGCACTTTGCTTTATCGTGCTTTGCAGATATTGTGTTTTTTACAAATTGAAGGTTTGTGGCAACTCTGCGTCGAGCAAGTCTATCGACGCCATTTTTCCAACAGCATTATTTTTTAATTAAGGTATGTACATGTTTCTTGAGACATAATGATGTTGCACATTTAGTAGACTACGGTATAGTGTAAACATAACTTTTACATTCATTGGGAAACCAAAGAATTCTTGTGACTCACTTTATTTTGGTGGTCTAGAACTGAACCCACAATATCTCCGAGGTATGCCTATAGTGACCTTTCACATTTTATACTTAGTCTGAGTCCCAGCATGATTTTGCTTTCATAAAGGACAATGGATATATTGAGGAAAATCTTGGGATCTCAGCTCTGCCACATACCATCAGTGTGATCTTAGGTCAACTTGATTTCTCTTTGAGCTTCGGTTTCCTCACCTCTCAAGTGAGATTTTAATAATGCTCATCCAACATAACTTGCAGTTGTAAAAGTTAGATAAGATGATATATATTAGACACACTTTGTAATTTATTAAGTGCTTTATAAATATAATATTAGTGTCTGCTTTTCTCTAGTTCTATGATGTTCTCTAACGTATGGTGTCATAAAGTGGTAAAGTAGAGCTGGACTGCACCTCATGTTAGAGATAAAACCTTTAAGTCAATGAATTTCTCTTATCTTCAGTTTTGTGATCTGTAATATAGTGATAATAATACCTAAATTTCAGGGTTGGAATTAGTGTAGGTGAAAACATACACTTACGACATATATGAAAGCATAAGCTTAGATGTCTATGAAAATCCCTTCCAACTCTGTCTCTCTCTATATATATAACTCTTAGATGATCACTTAGTTTAAGTATTTGAGAACTTAGTAAGAACATAGCACTGTAAAACCATTATTACTAAGAAAGTCTTACTTTGTTGTGTTTCTTTTAAAAATGCCATGCTGTACACTGTTTCATGCTGTTTTTCCCTTCAATTAAAGAACAGGTAGAATCATAACATCTATGTATCTATTACATGATATGGTCATTAGTATAATATTAAAAAGTTTCTTTAAATGATTCATATTGGTTGAGTACTCATTGAACAAGAGGATTGCTGGGAAGTATTTTGGAACGTGTCTCCTTCAGGAATTTTTCTCATGAGTTCAGGGAGTCCTTAGGAGATTTCTCCTAATACTATCGATCATACTTAACCACAGAAGCAAATACTCAATGTCACTAAGAGCTATACTACCAGATATACTCAGTTCACGTCGTTTTGTCCAAAAGAATTTTATTGAAATGTGGTGAAGCAACCTTTGCAAACTGGGTGATTTTTTTCATTGTCTTTAAAGAATAGTGTGAAAGACAGCTTTATGGTGTTAGTATACAGAAGTACAGAATTATTTTTGTTCAGGATCAAATATGTTGAGAATTGGGTCGTATGTTTGCAGCTATATTTGAAAGTCCCTAATAAAACACTTATTCTCTCAATATGGGGGGGGGAGTTGACTTTTATTATGTTCCTTATATTCACTCCATAGTTTGTAACTCTGGAATCAGCAAAATTGAAATCTTGATTTTAGGACTGTAACTTGTTTACCAGTTATGTCAACAATATCTTATATTCATAAAAGAAAAAAAGTGTTTTCTTACTAATAGCTAAAACATATGTTGGTAGCTAAGCAGGATTATGTGTGACTCCAAAATTTTGGTTTTATTTAAATAGAGTTAAGCTTTGTTCCTTTTGTTTTATCCAGCTCTGAATCAGTAATCAAAATTCATGCATTTCTTCTCAAGGGCTACAACAGAAGTATCTCCCGAACAGAAACAATAATACGCTTTGCTTTCCAAGCCTCAATCACAGTTCTGTGCATTGCATGCCCCTGTTCACTGGGATTGGCCACTCCAACTGCCGTGATGGTGGGTACAGGAGTAGGCGCTCAAAATGGCATACTAATCAAAGGTGGTGAGCCATTGGAGATGGCTCATAAGGTAAGATACTCCCCAGAACTAAGAGTTGTCTCATTCAAACTGGCAATAGCACCCGTATTGAAAAATAGAGTCTTAAATTATTTCTACATAGCCCATAAGCTGAGCCTCTTCTGGCACTGTCGTGAGGGTTGAGGTAGGAAAGGTGTCAGTTTGGTTCTGCTCTGGATTGGCCTTAGTTATATGAGACTTCTAAAACTACTCCAGACCTACTCTCTTTAGAGTAGACCCTGGTGTGGAAAACCTGGAGTCCTATCCCAGCTCAGATTAGACTGGTCTTTAGGGCAGGAAGACACCATAGATATTTGCTCAGGCAATTTGCCCAAGTCTGTCAGGCTTCTAACCCGTTTGTGTGTGGCTCCATGTTTGTGCTGTTCGCCGTTAGATAGGGCTTGCTGTTCCTCTGCCTTTGCTGCCACCAGCTGACAGTTTGCAACTATGACTTGAGGAATATAATCCTGTCCCTGATCTCCTATTAGAATTTCCATCACAATCTCAATCAAGGCTATTTGACTTAAACTAAAACCATGTTCCTTCTAGTATGTTCTTATTATGAGGATATAAACTATAAAGAGATGCATGTAGTAAACACAGAACACAACTTAGAACAGATTTGGAACCTCATCTAGCCAGTGAATACAGGCTACTAATTTTTATAGTAATTTTAAATTTTGATATGATTTCAAACTTAAATAAAAGTTGAAAGAATAGTATAAAGAACTCCCATATACCCTTTACTGCAGATATGAAGCCCCTTTCCTAAGAACAAGGGCAGTCTCTTACATACCACAGTACAAAGATCAAAATCAAGAAGTTGATATTGATATAATACTCTTGTTTAATCTGTTGTCCATATTCCAGTTTCCTCAGCTGACTCCATAATCCTTTATAGCTGTTTTTAATTTCATCCAGAATCATGCTTTGTACTTAATTGTCATATCTCTTTTCATCTCAGTTCCTCAAGCTATTCATTTCTCAAGTTTCATTATCCGAGTTTACTGTGAGGTGACTGTTCTTTAGTTCCAGACTCTTCCTTTTTCCTACCTGGTCTGAGTTTCCCTCGTTGGTTCCCTGAGCTGTCTCTTCTCAGGGCAGGCTTCTCATCTAGACCCAATAAAGTCAAAGCAACCCAGAAGGTCTTATCTGGCGCACACTTCAACTTAATTACTTACTTATAATCATTTGCCTACTGCCCAGATTTCCCCTACAGATCTATTCATTAGTACTGAAAGCCTTTCTCTTTCCCTAGAAGCACTAGAGGCATCTCTTAATTACCTATTAACAGTCAACTCTTAACAAGTAGTTCTAGTTATTTAACATATGTCCACAGTACGTTGAACATTTGCAAGGGAGGGCTATTAGGTGTAACTAAGGATATTTCTTCCCTTTTTCTCCCTTCTTTTTATTCTCCCAAAGACAGTTTATTTAGTCCAATTAAATCAGAGGTCAGCTTATTATGAAACAAGATAGTAATGTGTTTGTCAAAGTAAACCTTTTTCTCATTTCTGGAAAGCTGATACTAAGAATTATCAAGCCATATAGGTGCATTGTATTTTGATTTTCTTACAGGTAAAGGTAGTGGTATTTGATAAAACTGGAACCATAACCCATGGAACCCCAGTAGTGAATCAAGTAAAGGTTCTAGTGGAAAGTAACAGAATGTCATGCAATAAGATCCTGGCCATTGTGGGAACTGCTGAAAGTAACAGTGAACACCCTCTAGGAGCAGCAATAACCAAATACTGCAAGCAGGTACAATTTTTCCCTTGTTTATTCATGATTTACATATATATAGTTGGTATGAAGCTAGAGAGACTCGTGTTTTCTCATTTTATTTTGTATGTCTTAATTTCTTCATGCAGGAAAATATAAAGATAAAAACAAAAATTAACTATAACCCTACCACACAGATAACCCCAGTCAACTAAAAACTTAATATAGAAGTAATACATATTTATGGTAGGAAAATTCAGATAGTTCAGCATTACATAACGAAAAAGGAAAACCTCATTCCCTGCCCCCTTCCATAATTCCTCTCTCCAAAGTTTAACAAGTATTAACCTGTTAACAGTCTTTTTAAATAACAGCTTTATTGAGGTAAAATTCACATACCATAAAGTTCACCCTTGTAAAGTTACAATTCAATAATTTTTAGTATATTCACAAAAGTGTGCATCTGTTAACCATTTTTAGTTCATATACCAGCATTTATTATTTTTTAAACTTTACATAGAAAGGTGATACAATGACCAATCTTTGGTACCTTTTAAAAAGACTTTATTAAATGATTTTTCCATATCAGGACATATAGATCTGCCTCATTGTTTTTAATGACCATATTGTATTCTATTGTATGATTGGTTTTTTGGCCCTTACCATGTACAGTTAACATCCTTGTCAGCTTTTGCACATTTATCTCTAATGTTCAATGCCTATCAATGCAACTGCTAGATCAAAGGATACATGCTGTTAAATTCTGATGAATATTACCAATGCTCAAATGACAAATATTATCAACACCCACACAAAAAGGTGTACCAGTTTATATTTTCACGAGAAGTTGAATGCCCATTTCCCCACATTCTCACCAACAGTTTATTTTTTCCAATTCAATAAGTAAAAAATATTTATTCATTGATGGTTTACTTTGCATTTTTTAATTATGAATAAGGTTGAGCATCTTTTCACATGTGTATTGGCCATTTGAATTTCTTTTTCTATACCCTGTTTGCTTGTATCCTTTGCCTATTTTTTCATAAGATTGTTTACCTTTTTCTCATTGATTTGTATAAGTTCTTTGTAAATTATCTCACATAGTTTTTCAGTTAGAACATGGCAGTTTCACCATTGGTGTTGCCATTTCTTTATTTGTTCTTTCCTTTTTACCTATTAACTATTACTGACCTGGCTTCTTTACACCCAAATCAAATAACAGAGAGGATGAAGATATAAAGAGACAGGAAACAGTGATGGTCACCAGAATTCTTTGGCTCACTAAGGACACAGAATCATACTAGAGAGACCCTCTGGTAACTGAAGGCCCTGTTCTTTGTTACCCTTTTCCCTGTACCGAATAGAAAATCTGACTTGAAAATAGAATTAAATATGTAACTTGTAATTCTCTACTGGAAAGGACAGAGAAAATTGATAAACCTTCCACATTTTCTTTCCTTAAAGTTGGTATAAATCTTATAAAGTGGGGTTTAAAATAAGTATTGTGAGGTTCTCCTCTAACTTTGAACATTATACGCAATGCTCTGTTCCTTCGTCCTTATCAAAAACCCACTGTCAAATAGGCAATGATAAGTGATAGTTTTATTCTAAACATTCAGAATTAACCAGGCATGTAGATTGTGTCTAAACATTTAGAATTAACCAGCAGTAATCTTTGATCTTGCTAATGAGGACCTTGGATTATTAGAACAGCAGAGGAAATCCTTCTGTTTCTATCCGTTAGGAGCTGGACACTGAAACCTTGGGTACCTGCATAGATTTCCAGGTTGTGCCAGGCTGTGGTATTAGCTGTAAAGTCACCAATATCGAAGGCTTGCTACACAAGGATAACTGGAAGATAGAGGAAAATAATATTAAAAATGCATCCCTGGTTCAAATAGATACAAGTAATGAACAGTCATCAACTTCATCTTCCATGATTATTGATGCCCAGCTCTCAAGTAAGCTAATTTTCTTTGTAGTACCAATTATGGGACAGTTATTAACAGATGTCTAACTTTATAATCTGAACTGTTATATAAGAAACAAGATTGGTGTCATGGTTTCATTTTCGTAAATCAGTTTCACTGTAGGCCTTCTAATTATTTTACTCAGTTACTCAAGAACATTTTTCAGCTGTGCTCCTTGATTACAGTAGAGGGTGATAAAGTCTAGCCTTAGCTGATCTTCCATCTTTTAGTTCAGCTTTCTTTCTTTTATTTCTCACCACAGCTGCTCCAAACCTTTTGTATCCTTCACAAGCTCCTGTGGCCTTCCCCCTAGTTCCCTAAGTAAATTGTCCTGCTTATTTTTCACACAGAAATTTAAGGTTCTCAGACATGTGTTCTTTCAGGTTTTTTTGCTCAGAATGTTTCCTTTTTCAGGGAAAGAAGTATCCCTCATCTTGCCTAATGAATCCCCTCATCTTTGCCCTAGATCCCACCCTCTCTTGATTCCTCAGGAACCTCATGCTCTGTTATGTCCCCTTGTTTCTTTTTTTTCCAACACACTGTCGTAGCTCCTTCTCCTAAACATATAAACATTTCTTCCATCAAAATCACTGTATTCCCATCTAGATTTTATCCTACCTTTCTTTTCCTTAATATCCAGGCTTCTAGAAAGAGTAGTCTAGGCTGGCTGAATTCACTTCTTCACTGCACAGTTTGGCTTCTGCCCCATCCATACTAGTGAAACTGTTTTAAGTCTACTGGTGATCTCATTTAGTCCCCTCTCCAGTGGTCTTTTTTTTTTTTTTTTTTTTTGCGATAAGTGGGCCTTTCACTGTTCTGGCCTCTCCTGTTGCGGAGCACAGGCTCCGGACGCGCAGGCTCAACGGTGGCTCATGAGCCTAGCTGCTCCGCGGCATGTGGGATCTTCCCGGACTGGGGCATGAACCCGTGTCCCCTGCATCGGCAGGTGGACTCTCAACCACTGCGCCACCAGGGAAGCCCTCCAGTGGTCACTTTTCAGTCTTCATTGCTGTATGACCTCGCTAAGGCATTTGACAATGTTGACCATTTCTTCTTTCCTAAAATGTTTTTCTCCCTTGATTCCGTGACCCTGCTTTCTCTAGATTCTCCTCTCACCTACCTGGCTGTTCTTTCTAATCCTCTTCTGATTCCTCTTTTCTCCTGGCTCTCACATGTTGGGTGTCCTCAGAGTTTTGTTCTTTGTCTTTTGTTCATTTTACATACTCTCTCTGTACAGTCTTTTTTTAAAAATTTTGTTTATTTTTTGGCTGTGTTGGGTCTTCGTTGCTGTGCACTGGCTTTCTCTAGTTGCAGCAACAGGGGGCTACTCTTTGTTGTGGTACACAGGCTTCTCATTGCGGTGGCTTCTCTTTGCTGCAGAGCACGGGCTCTAGGCATGTGAGCTTCAGTAGTTGTGGCTCGCGGGCTCCAGAGGGCAGGCTCAGTAGTTATGGCGCACGGGCTTAGTTGCTCCATGGCCTGTGGGATCTTCCCGGACCACGGCTCGAACCCATGTCCCCTGCATTGGCAGGCAGATTCCCAACCACTGCGCCACCAGGGAAGTCCTCTCTGTACAGTCTTGTTCATGCTTATCACTTATTCTACCACCTGTAGGTTTCCACTGCTCCTCTAAAATCCATATCTGCAGCCAAGGCCAGTTTCCCGAGTTTCCTGTTGGTCTATCCATCTGACCAAAAACATGCTATACATACCTAAGTGTGCCAGGAACCCCCCTACCCATCTGTGCTTGAGTAATTTTTCTAACATGCAAACCTGAGTATATCACTTTCTGACTAATAGCTTTTATTGCAGTGGTTTATAACCTATTTTTGAATCATGAACCTTTGGAGGAAGGTGGTAAAAGCTATGCCCACCACTCAGAAAACTTCTGTTTTGGACGTTTGTATGTATCCAAAAGCCCCTCCATGGAAATCTGTTAAGGACCCTGGCTTTACAGGCTCTCCATCTCCGACAGGACAGAGTCCAGTCTCTGTGGATTTTGTTCAAGATCTGTTCCCCATGATACATCTCCTGCCTGCCTGCACCACCCATCTTGTCTTTTTCCACTGTCACCCACGTACACTGTGTTTTGTCCATATGGAACTACTTAGAGTTTCTCCTTACATCGTGTCATTTCATGCTCATTAGATCACCTCATTTGCTATTTTCTCATCTTTGAAGACTTAGCTCACATCTCTCTTTAGTGAAGCCTTCACTGACTGACATACATAGGCAGAGATATTTGCTCTTCTTTTTTAGTCATAACTGTACTTAATCTCTAGATGTGCTAGGCACGCTGCATGAGAATTCTTTATTTGCCTGCCTGTTTCTACTAAACTGTGATTTTTTTATTATCTGTCTGTGAACTCACAGTATCAAGCACACTGACACACAGTAATTTCATTCACCTGACAGGTTTTATTAAGCACTGTTCAAGACACTAAAGAATGAGCAGTGAGCAGAATAGACGAAGTCCCTATGTCATGGAGTTTACATTCCTGGTGGGAGAACACAAGACAGTGAGCAAATAAATAAGCAAATATAGTCTGTCTGATGGAGATAGTGCTGTGAAGAAAATGAAGAAGGGCAAGAGATATAAGGAATGCTGGGAGTAGCAGGTCCTGTTGATATAGGCTGGTCAGGGTAGGCCTCATTGAGAAGATGGTGTTTGAGCAGAAACCTGAGGAGGGGGAGGGAAAAAGTTATGTGAATATCTGTGATGAGAGCATTCCAGGAAGGAGGAATGTTAAGTACAAAAGCCTTGAGTCAGGAGTGTGCTTGACTAGTTTAAGGAACAAAGTGGCCAGAACAGAGTAAATGAATGGGAAGGACGTAAGGGATGAGGTAAGGACATTGAAAGGACTTTGGTGTTTACCCTGAGATGGAAAGCCGTTGGAGAGTTTTGAGCATAGGAATGACAGAACCTGACTTAATGTTTAAAAAGTATTATTTGGGCTGCTCTGGGAAAAATACACTGTTGCAGGGGGTAGGGGGAAGGGCAGAAGCAGGGAGATAAGTTAGTGGGCTATTGCCATAATCCAGGTGAAAGATAATGGTGGCTTGGACCAGTATAATAACAGTAGAAGCCATTAAGAAGTGGTCAAATTCTGGACATATCTTTTTTTTTTTTTTGGCTGCGTGACATGTCTTGTGGGATTTTAGTCCCTGACCAGGAATCGAACCCGTGCTCCCTGCAACAGAAGCTTGGAGTCCTAACCACTGGACCACCAGGGAATTCCCCTGGATGTGAGCTGGCTGACAGATCTCACAGATTGGAAATGGGGAATTAGGCCAAAGTTTGTGGCCTAAGCAATTTAGAAGGATGGAGTTACCATTTAAACAAGATGGAGAAGATCACAGGAGGGGCAATATTGAGGAAAAGTGATCAAGAGATCAGTTTTTGATATGTTAAGTTTGAGTGCCTGTTAGGTATTCAAGTGGAGATGTCGTATAAATGGAACTATCAAGGAGGCAGGTGGCTGCACAAGTCTGGAGTTCCAAGGAAACAAACTGGGTTGGAGATGTAGACTTGGGAGTCATCCACTTATAGATCTGTGCTGGCCAATATGGTAGCCACTAGTTACGTGTGACTATTTAAATTTAAATTAATTAAAATTTAATTTAATTTAAAATTCAGCCCTTCAGCCATACTAGTCACATTTCAGTGCTCAATAGCCTCATGTTGTTAGTGGCTACTGTATTAAACAGAGCAGATGTACAACATTTCCATCATCACAGAAAGTTCTGTTGGACAGCGCTGATATAGATGGTATTTAAAGCCATGAGACTGGATAAAATCATCAAGGAGTTGGGAATTCCCTTGTGGTCCAGTGGTTAGGGCTTGGCGCTTTCACTGCCATGGGCCTGGGTTCCATCCCTGGTCGAGGAACTAAGCTACCACAAGCCACGAGGTGTGGCCAAAAGAAAAAACATCATCAAGGAGTGAGAGTAGATAGAGGGGGAATGAGATTAAACCTGAAGAGGTTTAAGGACTGAGCCCTGCAACACTACAAATTAAGAGGTCAGGGAGATGAGGAAGGATCAGCAAAGAAGACAGAAGAAGTGGTGAGTGAGGAGGTAGCTCATAAGAATGTGGTGATCTAGAAGCCAAATGAAGAAAGTATTTCAAGGCGGGAATGATCAACTGTGTTAAAATGCTACTAATAGGGCAAGTAAGATGAGGATGAAGAATTACCCATTAGATTTATTAATGATCACTGGTGTACTGTATGAACAATTCTTTGGAGTAACAGAGACAAAAGCTGTATTTGAGTGGGTTCACAAGAGAATGGGAAGGTATGAATTGGAGGGCAGCCGATAGAGACAACACTTTTGAGAAGTTTTGCTATGAACAGAAGCAGAGAAATGGGGTAGTAGCTAGAGAGGTAAATGAGATCAAGAGAGGGTTGTTTCATTTTCTTTTTTAAAGATAGGACTATGTACAGCAGAAGTAGAAAATATGATTATGCAAGAGAGAGAGGGGAGAATTGTTGGAGAGACGTTCTAAAATAGGCAAAGGGGGACTTCCCTGGTGGGCCAGTGGTTAAGACTCCGCACTCCCGATGCAGGGGGCCTGGGCTCGATCCCTGGTCAGGGAACTAGATCCCGCATGCTGCAACTAAAGATTCTGCGTGCTGCAACGAAGATCCTGTGTGCTGCAACTAAGACCCGGCACAGCCGAATAAATAAATATAAAATAGGCAAAGGAGGGGGATCTAGTACACAAGTGGAGAAGTTGCCCTTAAATAGGAGTAGGGGCCATTTATAATAACAGAAGAGAGGCTAGATCAGTATGTACACAGGCACAGGCAGTTGGATAGATGTGGCAATAAGAGCTTGTGGAAGTTCTCTTCTGATTGCTTTTATTTTCTTCCTGAAGTAAGAAGCAGAGTCATTATCTGGTATGAGAATGGGAGAAGAGAAGGTATAAAGTAGCCATCTAGAAGGAATGGAGAATGAATGGACTAGGGAAATGTAGTAGAATAGCCAGGCATCACTAAGGGCCCACTTAAAGTTAGTGGTCACACGTTTAAAATGAGACATCAGTATGGTTGTGTGTTCTTGTCCAACACTGATGGTTGTACTGATGCACAATAAATATTTTTAATTTAATTCAGTTCCTATGGAAGATCATAAGGAAGGGTCACATGGAAAGCGTCACCAAGAAAGTAACGTTTGAAATGGCTCTTAAAGAATATATATGATGCAGTTTGGTATTTGAAGAGGGGGGATGAGGACCTCCAGGTGGTCCTCACTCCTCATGTGCAAAGGCCCAGAGGCATGGAAGAGCAGAGTATGTTCCTTGAACATTTGGAAATCACTGTTGTAGGCTGTTTTCTACCAAAAAACCAACGTAGTGACTGTGCAAGATTAGAGAGGAAGACTGTCCCTAAAGGGTTGTTATAAATATTAAACAAGTTCACTAAATGTCATTTCTGTACTTTCTTCAGATGCTCTTAATGCTCAGCAGTACAAAGTTCTTATTGGTAACCGGGAGTGGATGATTAGAAATGGTCTTGTCATTAATAACGATGTAAACGATTCCATGACTGAACATGAGAGAAAAGGTCGGACTGCTGTATTGGTAGCAGTTGATGGTAAGGTTTTCCTTAAGTACACTATGACTCAGTGTCATGATTTCACTTGTTTTCTGTGTATTTTTGAGAGACATCTGAACTATGAGGGTTATTCAAAAGCAGCCTGAATGCAAAGTAAAAATGTCAGCAATACATAATTGTTACTGATTAATTTAAAATTCTCTTGCATTTGCCTGGCTTTGTTATTTTCCTCCGTAGCCTGTGGTTTTAAAAAAAGCTAATCAAGGATTTTTTTTTAAACCTAAAAATAACATTATAGCAAAGTAAAAGAATATTCATAATCTCATCATCTAAACACAATGTCAGTTTTAATTGACATTTCTGGATATATATTCATACACATCACACAGAATTACAATATTAGTACATATACTGTTTATAAATGGGTGCATTTTATTGTATGTAAATTTTACCTCAAAGTTGAATAAAAATTTAAAATTCCTTGTACACATACTGTTTTATTTTGTCTTATTTTATTTAATAGTAAATATTTCCAATCGTAGTTTAATGTGGCACCATTTGTCATACTTATACACTATGACTAACTTAATCATTCCCCTGTTGGAAATTTAAGCTACTCCTAATATTTTATTGTTGTAAGTAACACCACAGTAAACATCTTTGAGGTTTTAGGTATTTTGTTAAATTATTTCTTAGGGTACATTTCTAGCTGTGAGATTAATTAGTCAACATTTATAATCCTTGCTAAGTATGAAGGCATTATCTTACTATGGCCTTTTTAGGCCCAGGAAGAAGCAGAAAATACCATTTATTTTTGTTTTTAAAATAGCTACTTGTAGTGATTTTTTCCCAGTATAAAATGCCAGTTTTGTTTCCATCCACCCCTTCACCTTAAAAAGGGTGAAGTATGAGTTTTCAGTTTCATTTGCCTTTAAATTAGCTAAAGTGTTTGGGGCTATTGGCCAATACTTCTCTAAAGAAAGAAAATAAGTATTTTAGTATCCAGTAAAGTCTCTTCAGTTTCCTATCATTACCTTCATTAGTAAGCCCTACCTCACTCTGAAATTTTCACAACCAAGTATGGAGGCTTGTTGCAGGGTTTGTGGTATAAAGTCTATGTGGTCTTGGAGATATTTTGAGTTAAGCCAAGTCCTGAACAACTTCACTTAACAAAATTCATTTCTTTCTGAAATTTTAAGTCAGAATATTATTCTGCTTTCACCATATTCCAAATTCTATCTTCTGGTGCTCCTATATTAGATGAGCTGTGCGGCTTGGTAGCTATTGCTGATACAGTGAAGCCTGAAGCAGAATTGGCAGTCCATATTCTGAAATCTATGGGCTTAGAAGTAGTTCTGATGACTGGAGACAACAGTAAAACAGCTAGATCTATTGCTTCTCAGGTAATGGGTTTACTTAGTTGTTGGGGTGGGAGTATGTGGTAACTTCTCATTCTTCACATACATTTCCTTTCTTGCCTTCAGCTGCTAAAGAAGTAATTTAACTATTATTTTCATTATCCCTGAGTAGCCATATCTGGTTCCTTAAAGAAAAATTGGCATACTATGCAGGAAGGACTTTGGGTTTTGTCTGGAACTGTTATAAGTAAAAAGCTATTTGCTTAGTTCATGGGATGCTTGAGTGACATTGTACACAGTTTCTGTTGATGCTTCCTTTGAAATGTTGCTGATAGTCTCCACCGGTGCTGCCAGCCTAAGCCAGGCTCTCATCCTCTCATGCCTAAAGTACAGCAGTAGCTCCACGCACGTTCCTCTCTAGTCCATCCTGGATACCACTGATAGAACCATCTTCCATAGCATTCTTCTGCTACTCACCCCCACATTTGCCTTCCCTCTAAAACTTTTCTCATATTAGGCTTTTCTATTTTGCAATGCCTTCTCCCGTCTTCTATTAAATAATAAAGATAATATATAAATACATTCTTGTATAAAAAATACAGAAGGCTGTAAAGTAGAACGTTTAAGTCACCATTTTCCCAAGCCTCCCTGTCCAGCCCTACCCCCTTACACTTTTTCATATGGTTATATGTTCATATACAGATGTATAGTTCTGGTACTTTGAACATAAATTGGATCATTTTTGTACAACTTGTTCAGCAGTTTGCTTTCTTTCAGATAGCAATATATATGCCTTGGAGCTTTGTCCATGTCTGAACATATAAACTTATTTCATTCTTTCTACATCATTGCATTGAATTCCATAGTACAGATGCGTCACAATGTACTTAACCATTCCTCTAATAAAAAAAATAATTTATGTGGTTTTGAAAATTTTGTTTTACAAATAAGGCAGTAATATACATCCTTGGACATACTTATTTTTATACATGTACAGGTATGTCCAAAATATAGCTAGGGGTGGAATTGCTGAACCAAATGACATGCACACTTTGATAGATGCTGCCAAGTACCCTCCAAAAAGACAGTACCAACTTGCACACCCACCAACAGTATATAAGAGAGCTCATTTCCCCATATCCTTACTATCCCTGGATATTATTAGTCTCTTACAATTTGGACATTTGGTAGGTGGAAACTGATGGCTCATCATTGCCGAGTTATATTTCAGGTACTCAGTAATATTTCTTGAAATGAATGGAGTTTATTTTTGCCCATGTAGGTTGGCATTACTAAGGTGTTTGCTGAAGTTCTACCTTCCCACAAGGTTGCTAAGGTGAAGCAACTCCAAGAGGAGGGGAACCGGGTAGCAATGGTAGGAGATGGAATCAATGACTCCCCAGCTCTGGCGATGGCTAATGTTGGAATTGCCATTGGCACAGGCACAGATGTAGCCATTGAAGCAGCCGATGTGGTTTTGATACGGGTAAGTCCTATGGTCTGACCTTTGAGGAGTGTGAGACTGCTCTACATGGTCAGGGATAGTGTCGTATATTGAACAAAATGATTGTGCCCTTCGAATTCCCATGCTCCTAGCCATTGAGACTGGGAGAGTTCAAGATGGAAGTATGAGAAGTCTTAGTAATTACTTCCAGACTTTCTCATTTCAGCGAAGCAAATGAGAATGACAAGCTTCTAAAGTGAAGCATTAGATTTGGGAATATACGTATGATACTCTTATCTTCAACAAATACTTGCTGAGGTTATTTTAGTGGGATTTAGTCCCTGTACCAGCATACAACCCTAAAAGTATTTTCAGAACCCTGAGAAAAATTCCTGAAAACCCCCTTCCAAGACAGCCTCAAATTTTTAGCAATATCTCAGATTTGTAGTTAATTCACATATTACCGTAAGGTACACATCATCTTCGGTATACACAGTATCAAATACAAGTTACTGGTCAAGTTACAGTCTCTTGCTAATATCACAAATATTTCTGTTCTCAGAATGATCTTCTGGATGTAGTGGCAAGTATTGATTTATCAAGGAAGACAGTCAAGAGGATTCGGATAAATTTTGTCTTTGCTCTAATTTATAATCTGATTGGAATTCCCATAGCTGCTGGTATGTGACAGTTAACTTGTATTGCTTTTTTCATGAAGTCATTAGAGGCCTACCGTATTGGAAGTTTTAGTCTTCTTATTATTAGTTTTGAGCTCAGTTTTGTATGTAGCCTGCTGGTATGGTGAGAGGTAATATTAAAATCAATAATTTAAATTTTCAGCATGTTCATTATGGCCTAGAATGTATAAGCCTTCTGATAGGTTTATTTTATTTTTACCTTATTTTTACCTTCAACTTTGTATTTTGAAATTTTCAAATGTACATAAACAAGGAGAAAAATGATACAATAAAACAAAATGCCCTTCACCGAAATTCACCAGTTAATAATATTTTGCCACATTGCTTCATCTTTTTCTCCATATACTCTCACACACGTACGTACTTATTTGCTTACTCATTTAGTTTTTGCTGAAGAGAATAAATTTAGCTTTAATCTCACTACCCGAATACAACTACTGTTGGTATTTTAGTATACATCTTTCTGATCTTATTTAGTCTGTATTGGTTTTTGTCTTGTTTCATTGTTGTAATTATAGCATGCAGAGAATTTTCTTAATGTTCTAATAGCCAACAGTTTTTTTTAAAGTTTGGGAACCAGATGTGAGAAAGACAGAGAGAGAAATTGAACAAAGGAATACGACCAAGAAAAGGCAGTTTAGAATTATTTAATAAGCATCCGATCATCCCCATTACTTAGGGGCTTGGTAGATGTTAGTATTAGTAATAACATAAGAAAAATAGTTATCACTTTCTTCTTGTTCTCTCTGGTTTTAGAGCCAAAGAAGGACATGAGATAACATGAGAACAATTACAAAACTGCTTATCAACAGGGACACACAGATGGAGAGACAAAGAGTAAAAGAACAAAGTCCAGAGAGATTAATTCATGGAGCAAGTTATTTTTAAAAAATTATACAAGTAATATACGGTCACTGTATAAAAAGTAGAAAAAATACAGATAAACACATAAAAATTACAAGTACAGTAAGTCTGTCTCATCCCCATCATATGCACAAATTTTAAAATGTCTGTCAAAACCAAGTGTGGATGAGTTTGTAGAATATGAACTCTCATACACTATTGGAGGGTTTGTGATCTGGTACAGCCACTTTGGAGAGCAACTGAGAAATATCTACCTAAAGTTGAAGGTGTGCCTATGTTATAATCTAGCTGTTTCACCTCTAGGTATATACCCTAGGGAAATTCTCAAGCACATGCACAGGGCGGCATGTACAAGAATGTTCACAGCAACACTCTATTAGTGAAAAATTGGCAATGACATAAATCTCTACCAACAGGAGGATAAATTGCTGAATAAATATCAAAGAAGGAAATTATTTGTATATATGTATTAGGAACACAGTGGTAATCTGTTTAGTACTGTTTGGTCTAACTAATCCAAAATTGTTTTCTAGGAGTTTTTATGCCCATTGGTTTGGTTTTGCAGCCCTGGATGGGATCTGCTGCAATGGCTGCTTCATCTGTTTCAGTAGTACTTTCTTCACTCCTCCTTAAACTGTAAGTATGATAGCTCGCTCACGCTTCTCACCCACAGTCAGTCTTGCTAGGTTTTATTCTTGTATTGGTCAATGATAAGCCCAAACTGTTCTTAATAATAAATGTTAACTACATAATTATCACCTTATGTAGTATATACAGAGCAACCACAAGCACTGAGTGGGGTAAAATCTAGTACACTGGCTCTCAGAAGTAGGATTTCTGATCATGTGACCTCACACAACTCCTTTTGACCACCTTTATACATTTCAAACCAGGTTAATCTCTTTTCATTTTTGAATGTAACAAGCGGATAGTTCGCGTTTGATTATTTCAAACTAGTATACTTTTGCATCTTTTCAGTTACAGGAAACCAACTTATGAGAATTATGAACTACATGCCCGAGGCCAGATGGGACAGAAAAGTCCTTCAGAAATAAGTGTTCATGTTGGAATAGATGATACCTCAAGAAATTCTCCTAAACTGGGTTTGCTGGACCGGATTGTTAATTACAGCAGAGCCTCCATAAACTCACTGCTGTCTGATAAACGATCACTGAACAGTGTTGGTACTAGTGAACCTGACAAGCACTCACTCCTGGTGGGAGACTGCAGGGAAGATGACGACAGTGCGTTGTAACAGGCCACAGAGAGTGCTGCTAGATGATGTTGTTCTGCACTGACACAGCATTCATGGTCACCTTAGCTTTTTAAAATATTGCAGGGCTTTATGTTGGTCTCATGCTCTTATGTTAGGGAATCTATTTAAATTGCATTTGTCTAATGGCAAAAATATCTTTTTCAGGGCATCAGCTTGGAACCTAGCTTTATTGAAAATGAATTTCCAGTATTTTTTGTTTTCACTAGCAACAGATAAGGTAGACCAGGGAGGTTTACAAGTCCTACAACTGAAGATTACTGAATTGCTGCTAAGGTCATAGATAATTTTTATTTGACCCAAAAAAAAAAAGTTCAAGAAAAGATCATTGAAAATTTGAAGATTTGAGCGCATAATCTTGAGGAGATTCTCGAGCCCTCCTCCCTGCTAGATTGGGGAGTAATGGCTTTCAAAGCACTGTATAAAGAATCCTGTTTTAGAAGCAAAATAGTAGAAACTGTTTAAAAATAGACAGGCCTATTTATTACAGGCTTTCTTTCCCCCTTCTTCTCCCTGCATCTTTGTCTTTGCCGTTGCTTTCTTTTTTTTTTTTTTTTTTTACAGCTTTATTGGAGTATAATTGCTTTACAATGGTGTGTTAGTTTCTGCTTTATAACAAAGTGAATCAGTTATACATATACATATGTTCCCATATCTCTTCCCTCTTGCGTCTCCCTCCCTCCCACCCTCCCTATCCCACCCCTCTAGGTGGTCACAAAGCCGTCGCTTTCTTAGATGCCCCAATGTGTTTTCTTTTATTAGGTTCTTTCAAGTGAGCTAAGTGTAGGTGATTTCTCATTGACAAAAATAACTGACAACTTTTCCAGTAACTTGTCTGTTTCTTTATCTTGTAGCTCAAAAGACTTTCAGGACCTATATGGTTCCCTGCTTCCCACCTTTCCATTGTTGTAAAAAATATATCAGATTCCTCCTTCAGTGACTCCCTAGCTCTGTGCAAGCTTTCAGTTCACTCCTGCTGGGTTCAGCTATAAGTTGTTCTTAGTATCATCTATCAGCCTCAGTTCAGAAACTTAAGATTTTGAGCCACTTCTACAATTGATTTTTTTCCAAAGATTGACACTACCATGTTTAACATGTACCGGTCATATAAAATTACCTGGATTCACTAAATTTGTCCTTTTCTGGAGAGAATGCAAGACATTAGCTGATATTTATAATTTAATAGATTTTAATTGTCTTTTATTGTTTTAGATAATCTCTCAAAATGACTTTAAAATAATGCTATTACACGAAGCCACTTTTACCAAGAAATACAGTAAATTGTAATACAGAAATGAGAATTTCCCTAGGTTGTGATACCTTTTAGCTAAATCTATATTTTTCTCTAGTTTAAAACATTTGCACTTGCTAGTTAGTGTGGTTGGCATATTCACGGGCTTGTTCTCATCAACATATAAATTTAGAAATCCCCCTGTGAGTGCCTGGGAGTTAATACACTGGTCAGAGATCTGGTACTTGTATCACTATTTAAATTAACTTGTTAACTGCAAGGTGGATTTCAGATGCAGAATATGTAAGTGAAGAAAACTCATACGTAAATTCCTAACATCTATTCCCATTGTCATATGTAAAGCTGCTAGCACAATTCCTAGCACATAGGATTTGTGCTCAGTAAATGTTAGTTCTTATTTCCCCTTGAGGTCAGTGATAAATATCAAAAATCGCTTTTACAGAGCAGAGTCTAAAATCAGGTGGGAGTGGGGGATGGGGTTCTTCCCTCCTTTCCAACTTCCTTTTTCTCTTGTTCTTTCATAGGCACTCAAAAAAGTTTACAACATAATTCCATGCTGACTTTTCAGATTTGGAAAAGATTTCATTTTTATCTCAGCTATCTTAAAGACAGAGCTGAAACTTGATGAAGGTGCTATTAATCTAGAAAAGCAAACCAATTTTAATGAAATATGAATGAGTTTGTAGGTCTAGGCTCTTTTTTAGACCAATGCCTGTGCCATCTTCCATGCTTTCAATTTGAATTTTAATATTTGTTTTTTATTTTAATTCCAGTGGCCCGTCATACCACAACTTGTTTCTTCTAGAAGAAATAGCTAATATGGCAAAGGTATAATATAGACTTTTGAAAAAGAAACACTTTTCTCTGTGTCTCTCTCTCTCCCTCCCTCCCTTCCTCCCCCTCCCCCTTCCCCTCACTTTCACTCTTCTATCTCTCTGAAGCACTTGAACATAGCCAGTTACTACTTTTATTATTCTGTGTGTGTTAGAGTTGTCCACTTGGCCTCACATGCCAAGGGATCCACATGTCATAGGGCAATGAGAAGAGCAGCCTATATAATCTGGGAAAAATCAAGGATGTAATTTCAGCCCTTAGTACAGGAACAGAAAACATGCTGTTTATAAAGAATCCTGCTTTAAATATCTATAGCCATCTTTGAATTCTCTACCACAAGTCTCTTGCAATTCTGAACTCCCATTAGCTTCATAGAGCAGCTGTAGTCACTGGGAGAGAGACATATGGAGGAGATCAAAAACACTGCTTTCAGTTAGTAACTAGCTTTAAGTAATTAGTTACTAGTGAGAACAAATTTTATAAATGTGTGTGTATGCATCTGTGTTTATTCATATAATACACATATACATATATTACCCATATAGAAGGAAAATGGATTTATATTTGAATTTGATATTAGAATATTTGAAGTTCTTTATTTGTTGTTCCTTTGTCACTCTTTTGTATTCACTCAGCAACCACGCCCTCAGTCTGAAGATAACAAGGATGTTTTAATATCCAGTGCTGGTTCAGACTCAACTAAGGGGCACCTTTTATCTTAAATATCCAAAGATGCCTTTTAAATTTCAACGGTTAAAACATAACTGTTTAGTGTTATAGTCTAAAGAAGTATGGTTGTCAGTTGTGAAAATAGAAATGTTATTTTTCATAGTTTAGTATCAACGTTTTAGGTGTTAGATTTGATGCCTTGTGAACAAATAATTTTATATTGTGCTTCAAATTTTTAAAAGTTATTCTTTTATTGAATGTATTCTTTGTTCAAAATGCTTAAATAGCATTGTAGGCAAGATGTTTCCAAACATTTAAGTGTGCGTATCTTTTATGTACACAGCTGAAAATCAAGAATGTATGTTCATTGAGAATTTTTTCCACTACTTATGGATCTTGCTTTAAAATTATTTTTCTTAGTATTTATTTTACTCTATTTTATTATTTTCTTTGGCTGAGGCATCTGGTTACTGGTTGTTTTAATAAGGTAAAAACATTCCTGGAATCACTCCTTTTGGATATTTTTGTTTCTTTTCTCTATTTTAAAAATATTATTTTACCAAATATAAAAAAATGCAGATTCGTGCCAAATTATTAGCTATTTTTACGCTAACTTTCTGTAGTCCTTCTGAAAGTTTATCTGGTATGAGTAACCAGATAAAGCACAAAAGCATGAATTCTTGTTCTTCAATTAAAAGAGCTTCTCTAATGGCACTGATAGTAAATGCCTTTTGTAGCCAAAACCAGGCGTCTCAAACTTATGCTTTTAGTTAAAGAAGTGTTTAACTAACCATTGTTGAACATTGATTGTTTGATACCCAAAACAACAGTGGACGATGTTGTGCAATAATCATCTACTATAGTCAAGATATTCAGTAGTTTGTTTTTCCATAAGCATGTAATTGAACATATATCTGCCAAGGATGTGCCTTCAACTTTATAATTATAGTATTGTAAAAAAAATGATTTTTTTTGTCAGTGTCTCTTTTGTTAAATCATCCAACTCCTCTACCAGCAGTTCCAAACTACCCTGTGTTTTTAGGTGTTGTGTTCTGTTTTATTTTGTTTTTTTTTTTAAATCAAGAGTGGGGCAGGATTGGAGGCAGCACCACACATTCACTAAGAGTGGGAGGGAAGAAATCTATTTTCCTTCAGACTTCACCTGCTGGATCTTTTAGTGCGGATGAGAAACAAAGGAATATAATTGTCCTCCTTTCCTTTATAGTCTATAATACGTTCTTTATAGATTGTCTACCCCAAATGAGCTAAATGGAGGCAAGAGCTTTTCTTGCCTTTGGGGAGCCATATACAGTGTGTATGAGGATCCCACCCAAAATGCATCCCCGTACCCAAACACTGCTTCAAGTTAAGGAAAGGGTTTTAAACCTATTTGTAAGGAAAAACGAAGTTTTACTTCCCTCCCAAACTTTGGGATTATTCAGGGTACTGAAATAGGATTAGAAATGGAAATATAATAGTAAAATCACTGAGGTATCCACTTAGCTGGCCAGCCTCCCTTTCCTATTGGCGCCTTGACTAACCTCTGAGAAGGACGTACAGTGATGGTGACATCCCAGGTGAGGTTTCAAAACCTTCCAGACAAAAACTAAACAAAAAGCCAGAAACCTTCCAGTTGGGGAAGGCTTTAAAGGCCTTGCTAAGATTCAAATAGAGATGAGAGAGGTGAGGCTGCCTCTTTCACAAATTTCACCTCAGGCCAGCCAGCCCTACTTGCTTAACAGCTTCATTTTCATAGATGTGACCACTAGTTGTGGAAATGAGTTATGAGTAAAGTATGAAAGGCAAGGCTCTTGAGGACAAGGTTTAAGTGAAATTGCTAGTATAAATAGGATCTCATGCAATTTAAGAAATCTGAAAACTTCCATGGCAGGCATGACAGGCAGTTCTCTCTGTGGAGAAGTTTGAAATAGGCTGAGTCGTCTTTGGCATATTGTACCTGTTGTCCTCGAATGGCCCCCAGCTTTTCATTGTCAGCACCCTTCCCCCAGCCCCCAGGCCTGTCTGTAAACTGAAGTGCTGCCATTACTTCAACATTACTTGCTTCACCCTCACCCAATCAAAACTTCAATTTCTTCATTGCAGTTATTATCACCACATAATAAAAAACTGAGATTAATCCATCCTAAAGTACCAGTGATCTTTAGATCTAGCCAGAAGTACTAGCAATTACTTGAAAAGATTATTTTTTAAATCCAAATAACTTTATAACTATTGAAATGAAAAACAACAGGCCATGTGGAAGAGGTTATTTGGTAGAGCCCAGGATCAGCCCTCCTAAGCTCTTCCTTGCAGCTTTTTACCTTCCACTGTCGCATCCACCATTTCTTTAAAAGCACCGCATCTCCATAGTGATGGAAAGAGCAATGATTTTGGAGCCCACCAGACCTATCTGCAAAATTCCAGTTCTGCCACATACCAGCTGGTGACTATATTAGTTTCCTATTGCTGCTGTAACAGATTACAACAAACTTCATATCCTTTTCTTAAATTTAATTTTATATTGGAGTATAGTTGGTTTACAGTGTTGTATTAGTTTCAGGTGTACAGTAAAGTGATTCAGTTACACATATACATGTATCCATTCCTTTTAAGATTCTTTTCCATTGTAAGTTATTACAGAGTATTAAGTATATTTTTCTGTGGTATACAGTAGGGCCTTGTTGGTTATCTGTTTTATATGTAGTAATGTGTATATGTTAATCTCATATTCCTGATTTATCCCTCCCCTGCCCTTTCCTCTTTGGTAACCATAAATTTGTTTTCTATGTCTCCCCTGCCCTTTCCTCTTTGGTAACCAAAAATTGGTTTTCTATGTCTGTGGGTCTGTTTCTGTTTTGTAAATAAGTTCATTTGTATCATTTTTTTAAGATTCCACATATAAATGATATCATATGATACTTATCCTTCTCTGTCTGGTTTACTCCACTCAGTATGATAATCTCTAGGCCCATCGATGTTGCTGCAAATGGCATTATTTCATTCTTTTTTTTTATCAGTATGTAAGTATCGGGCTGATAAAAACAACTTAAGATTTTAAAGAATTTTTCAGTTGTTTGCATATGTACATATACACATAGATGTTTGCATATTATATACACACACACATACATTATATGTTATATATTGGTTTAAACTCCAGTTAATATAAACTCCTTCCAGCTATGCTAACTAATTCTTTTTTATTTTTGAATTTTATTTATTTTTTATACAGCAGGTTCTTATTAGTTATCCATTTTATACATATTAGTGTATATATGTCAATCCCAATCTCCCAATTCATCACACCACCACCACCACCACCCGCTGCTTTCCCCCCTTGGTGTCCATATGTTTGTTCTCTACATGTGTGTCTCAATTTCTGCCCTGCAAACCGGTTCATCTCTACCATTTTTCTAGGTTCCACATATATGCGTTAATATACGATATTTGTTTTTCTCTTTCTGACTTACTTCACTCTGTATGACAGTCTCTAGATGGGTGATCCCTTCTTGAGACGTGTGTTTCAATTGCTATGGAAAGAGTTGCACTAATTTTTCCTATAGAATCTTACAGTGCCTATTAACCATTGATAGGAAGAGGTGGAAGGTCATTCTTCCAGCCTCATATAACAATAGAGGTATGTCTACAATCTACAAAGTAATAATAGCATCATTTGTTTATCATGACACAGTTCCATTAGGCAAAATATATCGCAGGAAAAGATCCCAAAGCAGCTTTGGTACTATGGGTTTAAGTAGGGCAATTGCAACAAGAGTACCCCCAAACTTCTTGACTATAATTTCGAACTATTAGGGCCATTTGTAGATATCAAGGAAGCAACAGCAGACTGATTGGCTTAGTGTCCAGCAATCATGGATGTGGCAGCATAAATGATCATAGCATTGAGTTTAGCGTGGTGATTACACATCAAAGTATCATACCAATGTTGAGAGAAGAAATATGGAATATGCAACTAAATGCATACTTATTTTCAGCTAGATCTTATTTTTCATTTTTTTCCCCAAAGGTCAAGGTTTATTTATTTTTTTTAAAATTTTTGAATGTTATTTAATTTATTTTTTTATACAGCAGGTTCTTTTTAGTTATCCATTTTATACACATTAGTGTATATATGTCAATCCCAATCTCCCACTTCATCACACCACCACCACCACCACCCCGCCACCACTTTCCCCCCTTGGTGTCCAAACGTTTGTTCTCTACATCTGACCACAGTGCTCAGACACAGCTAGGATCTAGATGAAGAGGAAGCGCACCAGTTCCAGTGAGGAAAATGGGGAAGAGAGGGCTCCCTACCAATCCACACATGCAATTCCAGGCATTGGCTGGAGTTGCTGCCAACAAAGGGCTGGAACCAGCTGAGCAGCCCCAAGAGCTCCCAGGGAGCAAAGAAATCTGGAGGAGCTTGTGATGGGAAAAAGGTGAAATCTTCTCACTGAAAACCTGTTTGTTTCACAACACATGCCAAGCAGGATTTGAAACTCCCTCAGTTATTTCTAGATCTTGGCTATTGTGAATAGTGCTGCAATGAACGTGGGGGTGCATGTATTTCTTCCCATAATTCCTTGTATATTGCTGGGATGCAGTCAAGGGTCAAAGGAAACAACATACCTGTGAGAAGCTCTTGGTACATGTTCCTGCTGCTCATCTTTCTGTAGTCGATTTCTCTAAAATAAAAAAAACTGCTCTCTTGTGAATCTTAAAAACCTCAAGATGGGGCTTCCCTGGTGGTGCAGTGGTTGAGAGTCCCCCTGCCGATGCAGGGGACACGGATTCGTGCCCCGGTCCGGGAAGATCCCACATGCCGCGGAGCGGCTAGGCCCATGAGCCGTGGCCTTTGAGCCTGCACGTCCGGAGCCTGTGCTCCGTAAAGGGAGAGGCCACAACAGTGAGAGGCCCGCGAACCGCAAAAAAATAAATAAATAAATAAAAACCTCAAGATGATTACTGAGATCTTAGGACATGTGACCAAAAGCAGAAAACATTTTCTTCCTCTTCGGATCTCATCTCTCTTTTTTTTTTTTGCATCCCAGCAATATACAAGGGATTATGGGAAGAAATCCTTTCCCAGAATGGTAGCAAGAGATAGACGGCATTATTAGAGACTGAGGGCTCAAGAAAATAATGTTTTCTTAAAGTAATTCATTCACAAATTCCACCATAGACAGTGGTATTATTACGTGGAGGTGGCATAGCATTTCTTTTCATATCACCCAACAAGCCTTATTCCCTACTGCTTACACCTTTCTACCTGTACCCAATGACCTAAGAGCCTCTAAGAATTTGGGATCTGAAGAAATATCTGCACCCCCATGTTCATTGCAGCACTATTCACAATAGCCAAGATCTAGAAATAACCTAAGTGTCCAACAGCAGATGAATGGTTAAAGAAAATGCGGTATGTATACGCATGGAATAAAACTCAGCCATAAATAATAGGGAGATCTTGCCACTTGCAACAACATGGATAGACATTGAGGGCTTTATGCTAAGTGGAATAAGTCAGACAGAGACAGACAAGTACTGTATGAGCTCGCTTATATGTGGAATCTAACAAAAACAAACTAATAGAAACAGAGATCAGATTTGTGGTTGCCAGGGGCAGGGGGTGGGGGAGAGGAATTGGGCGAAGGTGGTCAAAAGGTACAAACTTCCAGTTATAAGTTCTGGGGATCTAATGTACAGCATGGTGACTATAGCTAAAAGTACTGTTTTGTATATTTGAAAGTTGCTAAGAGAGAGGTCTGAACAGTTCTCATCACAAGGAAAAAAAAATTTGTAACTATGTGAGGTGATGGATGTTAGCTAAATTTATTGTGGTAATCATTTTGCAGCATAGACAAATATCACATCATTGTGTTGTACACCTTAATCTTACACAATGTTATATGTCAATTATATCACAATAAAACTGGAAAAAGAAAAGAATTTGGGATCCCCAAGTACATCCTAAATTAGGTGCTGCTATGACTGCTGGGCAGAATATGCTGTGCAAAGTATCATAGTGCTTCAAAAATGCACTTCTGCTCTCAGTCTAATAAACTCTCTAAGATAACATATTTAAGTTTAGAGCTAATTTTCATTTTGACCACCGCAGTGATTCTTTTTTCTTTTAAAGCATTTATTGTATGTTTGTTTCCATTTCTTTATAGCAAGTTGGATATTTTTTTTAATTAAAAAAAAATTTTTTTTTGCTGCATTGGATCTTTGTTGCTGCGTGCAGGCTTTCTCTAGTTGTGGTGAGCGGGGGTTACTCTTCATTGCGGAGCACGGGTTCTGGGTGCACGGGCTTCAGTAATTGTGACACGCGGGCTCAGTAGTTGTGGTGCACGAGCTTAGCTGCTCCGCGGCATGTGGGATCTTCCCAGACTAGGGCTCGAACCCATGTCCCCTACATTGGCAGGTGGATTCTTAACCACTGTGCCACCAGGGAAGCCCCGCAGTGATTCTTTTTTTTTCTTTTAGTATCTTTATTGGCACATAATTGCTTTATAACATTGTGTTAGTTTCTGCTGTACAACAAAGTGAATCAGCTCTATGTATACATATATCCCCATATCCCCTCCCTCTTGAGCCTCCCTCCCACCCTCCTTATCCCACCCCTCTAGGTGGTCACAAAGCACCGAGCTGATCTCCCTGTGCTATGCATCAGCTTCCCACTAGCCATCCATTTTACATTTGGTAGTGTATATATGTCAATGCTACTCTCTCACTCTGTCCCACTTCCCCTTGCCCCACTGTGTCCTCAGGTCCATTCTGTACATCCCGCAGTGATTCTTGATTGGGTTTCACCACACCTCAGAAGTACCAAGAGTAAGCAGTTAGAAGGACGGAGGAGAATCCTAGATAGCACTCTGAGCCCACATTACCCACAGTCCCTGCAGTAGCACTTGGGGAGAAGACGTCAAGATCTCTGTTTGCATCACCTGTGCTGAGGTGGTAACAGCACTGGATTGGAGGTGAAGAGACCTGGATTTGTTTTATTTATTTATTTATTGAAGTATAGTTGATTTATATCATTGTGTTAGTTTCTGGAGTACAGCAAAGGGAGTCAGTTATACATATATATATATATATATATATATATATATATATTCTTTTTAATATTCTCTTCCATTACAGGTTATTACAAGATATTGAATATAGTTCCCTGTGCTATACAGTAGAACCTTGTTGTTTATCTATTTTATATATAGTAGTTTGTATCTGCTAATCCCAAACTCCTAATTTATCCCTCCCCCCTTCCCCTTTGATCACCCTAAGGTTGCTTTCTATGTCTGTGAGTTTCTTTCTGTTTTGTAAATAAGTTCATTTGTATCATTTTTTTAGATTCCACATATAAGTGATATCATATGATATTTGTCTTTCTCTGTCTGACTTACTTCACTTAGTATGATAATCTCTAGGTCCATCCATGTTGCTGCAAATGACATTATTTCATTCTTTTTTATGGCTGACTAGTATTTCACTGTATATGTGTATATATATATATTATATATATATATAATATATATATATATCACATCTTCTTCATCCATTCATCTGTTGATGGACATTTAGGTTGTTTCCATGTCTTGGCTATTGTGAATAGTGCTGCTATGAACATTGGGGTGCATGTATATTTTTGAATTAGAGTTTTCTCCAGATATATGCCCAGGAGTGGGATTGCAGGATCATATGGTAATTCTAGTTCAGCTTTTTAAAGGAACCTCCATACTGTTCTCCATAGTGGCTGCACCAATTTACATTCCCAACAGTGTAGGAAGGAGGGTTCTCTTTTCTCCACACCAAGAGGCCTGGATTTGAATCTCAATCATACATAACCATTTACTAGCTGAGTGCAAAGTCATGCTACTTGCCTGAGCCTCCTTCCCCTTCTGTAAAACTTCACAGAGAATTATGTGACAGGATAGTAAATTGGAAAGTGCTAAGTAATTCCAAGGTGTCTTTTCTGGGCATCAAGCCCAAAGACCCCTCAGACTAGAGCATGCACTGTGGATCACCTCCTCTCTCATCTCCCCTATCCTCAGCTGAATTTTCAAATAATAGCACTGTCAAGAAACTTCCAAGAGTAGAAATAAAAACATCCACTCTTCCCAATTTCACAGAGAAAGCATAGAATATTAACAAAATAATAGTAATAACAAGCTATGAACACTTTAATTTGTAGCAAACTTTCAACCAAGACTGTTAAAGTGCCTTTTTGCAGATGATGTGGAGTGTTATTTGAAGGAGTGTCATACTCTCAGGTTCTGTGTGAGTCATGAAACCGTGTTTTCTAAAAACCCTCACCAGGACTTTCTCCACATGTTACAGGGAAATGTCCTTTAGTCCCTACCCCCTTATACAAGCTTAGGAATGTCTCTGAAGGACACGGTGGTGAAACACAATGTGGTCATCAGCCTTGGAAAAGAACCTCAAGGGTCCTCCTGAGGTATGATAACCCTTGTAAATGTGACAAGATTTGTCTTCTGTTCTCGGAGTTACACATATCTCCTGCTGGGAAATGTCTTGATTTGGGCGCTGACGTATTTGCACTGAGTCTCAGGTCCCCAAGTTGCACTCTGTATTAGGTGGACCCCCACAAGACAGCGACGTCCGAGACTGCTGTTCCCTGCTGGGCCAGTCCTGCCTTTCAGGGTCCAGGCGTCGTTGGGGGGAAATTTTACAATATGAAGCAGGTGGCTTGAGGTGCGTGCATGTGTGTCACTCTCTTCTTAGCCTAGGAGACCTTGGCAGGGTTGTGAGCTGATTGTTTCTGCAGTGATACACAGGGTAAGTAGAGATTGACTTGATAACTGCAGGTTGGGGCTGGTTCCATTTTCCTCAGCAATTATTTGGTGCAGGGGTAAACTGAGGAAGAGGCCATGGGAATTTTTTGATATAGAGGCCAAACTCAGATAAGCAGGCAATGACAGTTGTTCACAGACTGTGGTCCCTGGACCAGTAACATAAACACTACCTAGGAACTTGGGAAAAATTCAAATTCTTGGGCCCCTCTCCAGACCAAATGAATCTAAAACTCTGGCGGTGGGGCCCAGCAATCTATATTTTGAAATGCCTTTCAGGTGATTCAGACTCATGTTCAAACTTGAGAACTACTGGATTAAGGGCTTCTCATCTCTGGCTGCACACCTGAGGCATTTGTTTAAAATACAGATTCTGGAGTGGGGCCCAGGAAATCCCTGTTTTTAATCCCTATGTGATACTGTTGCTCAGGCAGGATTGAGAACCACAAGTGCATTCTATCCATAGGAACAAGTTTCTCAGACTGTGCTGAGTTTTTGTCATGGGCTTTCCAGTCCATCGTCTGGACTATAGGTTGTAGTTTTAGGATTAGATGGTATTTTCTGGCTTAGGGCCTGTCTCTGTGATGGAATCAAGGCCTAGGCAGAGAGTGATGCCTGTGTTTCTTGGTAGGGAAGCTAGAGTGCCTCTGCCTATTGGTCCCCTCTCTCCTCCCTTAAAGGTCTAGAAGAAGCAGTTTGCCCTATAGAGTTCCTGTATAGAGGCCTAGAAGAAGAGGCTCTGCAGAAAATAGTGACCCGGGACAGTGGTTGCCAAAATACAGCTACTGTAGTCCATGAATATTCTACATTTCAAACTAGACATCTCTAGTCCCTTCAATTCTTTCATCATCTCCCCATTACTCCCAGCTCCCCTAGTCACATACTCTTATGACCTCAGATCAGGCACTTCTTTTGCTTTTATTTCTCCATTTTAGAAAGTGGGACTAATACCTGTCATCATCCAAAAGTGTGAAGGGGGCAGGCAGGGCTGAGAGAAGGACCAATGAGCTAAACTACCCACATTTGACAATGTGTTAAATGCACAAGACAATGATACCACCTCCATTACACAGTGAAATTTTTGTGGGGGAAAGTCTGTACTCATCGTACTTATTTTAAAACTGGTTTAAAAGTAGTTTGAAAGTTTTCAGAGGCAAAAATTATTTCATTCATGTAAATATTGAATCCTGGAGCAGCAGTGAGATAATATGAACTTCTGTTTGCAGTTAAGTCAGTCCATTATTTTACATCTTCTCTTGGCTTCCTGTCATAATAGGGGTATATAGAAACAGGGTAATGTTTACATACATGTGGGCAAAAGTATGTTGGGCACAGGCAAATATGGTTACATTAATTGAGGGTCTATGTGCTAAACATTTTACTTATATCACCGTATTTAATCCTTTCAATAATCTTGTGAGATTCTTACTGCCTTTTACAGAAAAGACTGAGCTTATGTGATCTGACTTCCCAAAGGAGACACAATGTCAGGCAGGATTTGAACTCAGGTATGTCTGATTTGAGGGAGCTTTTGTTCTTTTACAATCACCAGACTTCCTGTCATTTACGTAGGCTTCACAGTAATGCTGTTGTTTAAGAAGCCAGCCAGGCTGCAGTGACCTCTTTCTGATAGGTTTAGATGCAGGGGAGGTATACGATTTGTTCCAGATGATTCACTGAGCTAAGACTAAAATCTAAGTTTTCTGACTGTCTGCCAAACTGGAAAGTGCATCTTATGTCCGAAAGATAAGCAGTCCCTTCTTGCTACCGCAATGCCAACACTGACCAAGAAATCAAGAAAGGACCTAGGATGTCCCTATTACTCTCTGGGTTCTGAAATAGGGTCTTGACATTTCACATTGACAAAAGAAGGCCCTTGGAGATTCGCCCAAAAGGCAAGCATGATATGGGGGTCACATTATCAGATATATATCACATATAACCAGAGTTGGGAGGTCAGCCTTCCTTTGGGCTATACTTTGGTCCAAACTTTTTAAAGCTTCAGCTCTGGATTTCAAACTATTATATATATATATATATATATATATATATATATATATATATATATATATATATATATATATATACACACACACACACACACACACACACAAAGTGAAGGGGGGAGAAAGGAGCAATCATAAATATAATTATTTTATTTATTGAAAAAACATTTGTATGGCTCTACTCTGTGCCAGGTGCTGGTAATTGCCATATATTAACTCATTTAATCTTTAACAACTTTATGCTGAAGGTACAATTATTATCCTAATTTTACAGGTGAAGAAATTGAGACTGAGAAGTTAAATATTTACCCAAGTCCAGGGGGAGAAAGGAGCAACATGTTATACCACATGCTATTGTGTGTGTGTGTATATATATATATATATATATATATATATATATATATATAATAGAATACAAATAAAATAAAGATGAGCTGCAGGAGTACAGAAGAAGGTGAAACCAATTCCAAGGATGGGAGTTAGGGAAGGCATCATAGAGTTGGTAAGAACTAAGCTCTGTCTTGAGTCTTGGGTAAGATTTCAACAAGCCCAGCTGAGGCAGAAGGGCAGGAGAGAAACATCAAATAAGCACAGAAGTACTTTCTTATGGCTGCTGTTCAGATAGCTGACGACAGTCATGTGATGCTCTGAGTCTGCCTACTTCCTGTTCTCTCAGCTGTTTAGCTTCTCATTTAGTGTTTAAGAGCTTGGGCGCTGGGTTTGGATCCTTGTTCTGTCACTCATTACCAGGGCCACATTATGACTTTCATGGGCCCTAGGTGCCTTTACCTTGTGGGCCCCTTCCATTAAAGAAAAAACCTACAGAAAATTAGACTTTCCCACTCTTGGTATAAAGACAAATAATATTATATATGAAAACATTTCCTTCAACCTGAAAGTTCATTTTTTTAATCTGATCTTTTTTTTGTGGTACGCGGGCCTCTCACTGCTGTGGCCTCTCCCGTTGTGGAGCACAGGCTCCAGGCGCGCAGGCTCAGCGGCCATGGCTCCCGGGCCCAGCCGCTCCGTGACATGTGGGATCTTCCCTGACCGGGGCACGAACCCGTGTCCCCTGCATCAGCAGGCGGACTCTCAACCACTGCGCCACCAGGGCAGCCCTTTTCATCTGATTTTAAAAAGACAATAAAACACTTGTGTGGACCCCTGAATGCATTTTGGGCCCTAGACACTGTATCTACTGGGCCTAATTGATGTCAGCCTTGTTCATTGTAATCTTGGGATATATACTTAAATTCTCAGAGACTCAGATTCCTCGTCCACAAGATGGGAATAATGATATAACACCTATATCACAGGTTTGTGATAAGGATTAAGTGACATCTTGCATGACAAAAATTAGCACACAATAAATGGCACTAATAACTATTAGCTATACATATGTAGGGTGACCATGTAATTTATCATTCAAACCGGAGTACTTTTTTTTTTGGCTGCGCTAGGTCGTCATTGCTGCCCGCGGGCTTTCTCTAGTTGCGGCGAGCGGGGGCTACTCTTCGTTGCAGTGCCCGGGTTTCTCATTGCGGTGGCTTCTCTTGTCGTGTAGCACGGGCTCTAGGGCGCGCAGGCTCAGTAATTGTGGCGCACGGGCTTAGTTGCTCCACAGCATGTGGGATCTTCCCGGACCAGGGATTGAAGCCCTGTCCCCTGCATTGGCAGGCAGATTCTTAACCACTGCGTCACCAGGGAAGTCCCCCAGAATACTTTTTTTTTTTACATCTTTATTGGAGTATAATTCCTTTACAATGGTGTGTTAGTTTCTGCTTTACAACAAAGTGAATCACTTATATATATACATATGTTCCCATATCTCTTCCCTCTTGCGTCTCCCCCACTCCCACCCTCCCTATCCCACCCCTCCAGGCAGTCACAAAGCACCGAACTGATCTCCCTGTGCTATGCGGCTGCTTCCCACTATCTACCTCAAGTTTGGTAGTGTATATATGTCCATGCCTCTCTCTTGCTTTGTCACAGCTTACCCTTCCCCCTCCTCATATCCTCAAGTCCATTCTCTAGTAGGTCTGTGTATTTATTCCTGTCTTACCCCTAGGCTCTTCATGACATTGTTTTTTCTTAAATTCCATATATACGTGTTAGCATACGGTATTTGTCTCTCTCTTTCTGACTTACTTCACTCTGTATGACAGACTCTAGGTCTATCCACCTCATTACAAATAACTCAATTTCATTTCTTTTTATGGCTGAGTAATATTCCATTGTATATATGTGCCACATCTTCTTTATCCATTCATCCGATGATGGACACTAAGGTTGTTTCCATCTCCGGGCTATTGTAAATAGAGCTGCAATGAACATTTTGGTACATGACTCTTTCTGAATTATGGTTTTCTCAGTGTATATGCCCAGTAGTGGGATTGCTGGGTCATATGGTAGTTCTATTTGTAGTTTTTTAAGGAACCTCCATACTCTTCTCCACAGTGGCTGTAACAATTTACATTCCCACCAACAGTGCAAGAGGGTTCCCTTTTCTCCACACCCTCTCCAGCATTTATTGTTTCTAGAATTTTTGATGATGGCCATTCTGACTGGTGTGAGATGATATCTCATTGTAGTTTTGATTTGCATTTCTCTAATGATTAGTGATGTTGAGCATTCTTTCATATGTTTGTTGGCAGTCCGTGTATCTTCTTTGAAGAAATGTCTATTTAGGTCTTCTGCCTATTTTTGGACTGGGTTGTTTGTTTTTTGTTATTAAGCTGCATGAGCTGCTTATAAATTGTGGAGATTAAGCCTTTGTCAGTTGCTTCATTTGCAAATATTTCCTCCCATTCTGAGGGTTGTCTTTTGGTCTTATTTATGGTTTCCTTTGCTGTGCAAAACCTTTGAAGATTCATTAGATCCCATTTGTTTATTTTTGTTTTTATTTCCATTTCTCTAGGAGGTGGGTCAAAAAGGATCTTGCTGTGATTTATGTCATAGAGTGTCCTGCCTATGTTTTCCTCTAAGAGTTTGATAGTTTCTGGCCTTACATTTAGGTCTTTAATCCATTTTGAGCTTATTTTTGTGTATGGTGTTAGGGAGTGATCTAATCTCATACTTTTACATGTACCTGTCCAGTTTTCCCAGCACCACTTATTGAAGAGGCTGTCCATTCTCCACTGAACATTCCTGCCTCCTTTATCAAAGATAAGGTGACCATATGTGCGTGGGGTTATCTCTGGGCTTTCTATCCTGTTCCATTGATCCATCTTTCTGTTTTTGTGCCAGTACCATACTGTCCTGATTACTGTAGCTTTGTAGTATAGTCTGAAGTCAGGGAGCCTGATTCCTCGAGCTCTGTTTTTCGTTCTCAAGATTGCTTTGGCTATTCGGGGTCTTTTGTGTTTCCATACAAATTGTGAAATTTTTTGTTCTAGTTCTGTGAAAAATGCCAGTGGTAGTTTGATAGGGATTGCATTGAATCTGTAGATTGCTTTGGGTAGTAGAGTCATTTTCCCAATGTTGATTCTTCTAATCCAAGAACATGGTATATCTCTCCATCTATTTGTATCATCTTTAATTTCTTTCATCAGTGTCTTATAATTTTCTGCATACATGTCTTTTGACTCCTTAGGTAGGTTTATTCCTAGATATTTTATTCTTTTTGTTGCAATGGTAAATGGGAGTGTTTTCTTGATTTCACTTTCAGATTTTTCATCAGTAGTGTATAGGAATGCCAGAGATTTCTGTGCATTAATTTTGTATCCTGCTACTTTACCAAATTCATTGATTAGCTCTAGTAGGTTTCTGGTACCATCTTTAGGATTCTCTATGTATAGTATCATGTCATCTGCAAACAGTGATAGCTTTACTTCTTCTTTTCCAATTTGGATTCCTTTTATTTCCTTTTCTTCTCTGATTGCTGTGGCTAAAACTTCCAAAACTATGTTGAATAAGAGTGGTGAGAGTGGGCAACCTTGTCTTTTTCCTGATCTTAGTGGAAATGCTTTCAGCTTTTCACCATTGAGGACGATGTTGGCTGTGGGTTTGTCATATATGGCCTTTATTTTGTTGAGGAAAGTTCCCTCTATGCCTACTTTCTGCAGGGTTTTTTATCATAAATCGGTGTTGAATTTTGTCAAAAGCTTTCTCTGCATCTATTGAGATGATCATATGGTTTTTCTCCTTCAGTTTGTTAATATGGTGTATCATGTTGATTGATTTGCGTATATTGAAGAATCCTTGCATTCCTGGAATAAACCCCACTTGATCATGGTGTATGATCCGTTTAATGTGCTGTTGGATTCTGTTTGCTAGTATTTTGTTGAGGATTTTTGCATCTATGTTCATCAGTGATATTGGCCTGTAGTTTTCTTTCTTTGTGACATCCTTGCCTGGTTTTGGTATAAGGGTGATGGTGGCCTCGTAGAATGAGTTTGGGAGTGTTCCTCCCTCTGCTATATTTTGGAAGAGTTTGAGAAGGATAGGTGTTAGCTCTTCTCTAAATGTTTGATAGAATTTGCCTGTGAAGCCATCTGGTCCTGGGCTTTTGTTTGTTGGAAGATTTTTAATTACAGTTTCAATTTCAGTGCTTGTGATTGGTCCGTTCATATTTTCTATTTCTTCCTGATTCAGTCTTGGCAGGTTGTGCATTTCTAAGAATTTGTCCATTTCTTCCAGGTTGTCCATTCTATTGGCATAAAGTTGCTTGTAGTACTGTCTCATGATCTTCTGTATTTCTACAGTGTCAATTGTTACTTCTCCTTTTTCATTTCTAATTTTATTGATTTGAGTCTTCTCCCTTTTTTTCTTGATGAGTCTGCCTAATCAATTTTGTTTATCTTCTCAGAGAACTAGCTTTTAGTTTTATTGATCTTTGCTATCGTTTCCTTCATTTCTTTTTCATTTATTTCTGATCTGATTTTTATGATTTCTTTCCTTCTGCTAACTTTGGGGTTTTTTTTGTTCTTCTTCCTCTAATTGCTTGAGGTGCAAGGTTAGGTTGTTTATTCGAGATGTTTCCTGTTTCTTAAGGTAGGCTTGTATTGCTATAAACTTCCCTCTTAGAACTGCTTTTGCTGCATCCCATAGGATTTGGGTCATCGTGTTTCCTTTGTCATTTGTTTCTAGGTATTTTTTAATTTGCTATTTGATTTCTTCAGTGATCACTTCGTTATTAAGTAGTGTATTGTTTAGCCTCCATGTGTTTGTATTTTTTACAGATCTTTTCCTGTAATTGATATCTAGTCTCATAGCATTGTGGTTGGAAAAGATACTTGATACAACTTTGAATTTCTTAAGTTTACCAAGGCTTGATTTGTGACCCAAGATATCATCTATCCTGGACAACGTTCCATGAGCACTAGAGAAAAATGTGTATTCTGTTGTTTTTGGATGGAATGTCCTATAAATATCAATTAAGTCCATCTTGTTTAATGTATCATTTAAAGCTTGTGTTTCCTTATTAATTTTCATTTTGGATGATCTGTCCATTGGTGAAAGTGGGGAGTTAAAGTCCCCTACTATGAATGTGTTACTGTCGATTTCCCCTTTTATGGCCGTTAGTATTTGCCTTATGTATTGAGGTGCTCCTATGTTGGCTGCATAAATGTTTACAATTGTTATATCTTCTTCTTGGATCAATCCCTTGATCATTATGTAGTGTCCTTCTTTGTCTCTTCTAATAGAGTCTATTTTAAAGTCTATTTTGTCTGATATGAGAATTGCTACTCCAGCTTTCTTTTGGTTTCCATTTGCATGGAGTATCTATTTCCATCCCCTTACTTTCAGTCTGTATGTGTCTCTAGGTCTGAAGTGGGTCTCTTGTAGACAGCAAATATATGGGTCTTGTTTTTGTATCCATTCAGCCAATCTGTGTCTTTTGGTGGGAGCATTTAGTCCATTTACATTTAAGGTAATTATTGATATGTATGTTCCTATTCCCATTTTCTTAATTGTTTTGGGTTCGTTATTGTAGGTCTTTTCCTCCTCTTGTGTTTCTTGCCTAGAGAAGTTCCTTTAGCAGTTGTTGTAGAGCTGGTTTGGTGGTGCTGAACTCTCTCAGCTTTTGCTTGTCTGTAAAGGTTTCAATTTTTCCATCAAATCTGAATGAGATCCTTGCTGGGTAGAGTAATCTTAGTTGCAGGATTTTCTCCTTCATAACTTTAAATATGTCCTGCCAGTTCCTTCTGGTTTGCAGAGTTTCTGTTGAGAGATCAGCTGTTAACCTTATGGGGATTCCCTTGTGTGTTATTTGTTTTTCCTTGCTGCTTTTAATATGTTTTCTTTGTATTTAATTTTTGACAGTTTGATTAATATGTGTCTTGGCATAGTTCTCCTTGGATTTATTCTGCATGGGACTCTCTGTGCTTCCTGGACTTGATTAACTATTTCCTTTCCCATATTAGGGAAGTTTTCAACTATAATCTCTTCAAATATTTTCTCAGTCCCTTTCTTTTTCTCTTCTTCTGGAACCCCTATAATTCAAATGTTGGTGCATTTAATGTTGTCCCAGAGGTCTCTGAGACTGTCCTCAGTTATTTTCATTCTTTTTTCTTTATTCTGCTCTGCAGTAGTTATTTCCACTGTTTTATCTTTCAGGTCACTTATCCGTTCTTCTGCCTCAGTTATTCTGCTATTGATCCCATCTAGAGTATTTTTCACTTCATTTATTGTGTTGCTCGTCATTGTTTGTTTCATCTTTAGTTCTTCTAGGTCCTTGTTAAATGTTTCTTGCATTTTGTCTATTCTATTTCCAAGATTTTGGATCCTCTTTACTATCATTATTCTGAATTCTTTTTCAGGTAGTCTGCCTATTTCCTCTTCATTTTTTAGGTCTGGTGGGTTTTTATCTTGCTCCTTCATCTGCTGTGTGTTTTTCTGTCTCTTCATTTTGCTTATCTTACTGTGTTTGGTGTCTCCTTTTTGCAGGCTGAACGTTCGTAGTTCCTGTTGTTTTTGGTGTCTGTCTCCAGTGGCTAAGGATGGTTCAGTGGGTTGTGTAGGCTTCCTGGTGGAGGGGACTAGTGCATGTGTTCTCATTGATGAGGCTGGATCTTGTGTTTCTGGTGGGCAGGTCCACGTCTGGTGGTGTGTTTTGGGGTGTCTGTGGACTTATTATGATTTTAGGCAGCCTCTCTGCTAATGGGTGGGGTTGTGTTCCTGTCTGGCTAGTTGTTTGCCATAGAATGTTCAGCACTGTAGCTTGCTGGTCGTTGAGTGAAGCTGGGTGATAGTGTCGAGATGGAGCTCTCTGGGAGATTTTTGCCCTTTGATATTATGTGGAGCTGGGAGGTCTCTTGTGGACCAGTGTCCTGAAGTTGGCTCTCGCACCTCAGAGGCACAGTACTGACTCCTGGTTGCAGCACCAAGAGCCTTTCATCCACACGGCTCAGAATAAAAGGGAGAAAAAGTAGAATGAAAGAATTAGTAGAAGTAGAAAGAAAGACAGAAAGAAAGAAAGAAAGAAAGGAGGGAGGGAAGGAGGGAGGGAGGAAGGAAGGAAGGAAGGAGGGAAGGAAGGAAAAAAAGAAAGAAAGACGATAAAGTAAAAATAAAGTAAGATGAAATATAATAAAGTTCCTAAAATAAAAATATAATTATTAAGAGAAAAAACAAAAAAAAACAAAAACGGATGGATAGAGCCCTAGGACAAATGGTGGAAGCAAAGCTATACAGACAAAATCTCACACAGAAGCATACACATACACACTCACAAAAAAGGAAAAGGGGAAAAAATCATAAATCTTGCTCTCAAAGTCCACCTCCTTAATTCGGGATGATTCGTTGTCTATTCATGTATTCCACAGATGCAGGGTACATCAAGTTGATTGTGGAGCTTTAATCCGCTGCTTCTGAGGCTGCTGGGAGAGATTTCCCTTTCTCTTCTTTGTTCTCACAGCTCCCGGGGCTCAGCTTTGAATTTGGCAGTGGCGTGCCGCACAGGCTCTCCGGAAGGGGGCTGTAGATAGTGACCTGTGCTCGCACATAGGCTTCTTGGTGGCGGCAGCAACAGCCTTAGCGTCTCATGCCCGTCTCTGGGGTCCGCACTTTTAGCCGTGGCTCACGCCCATCTCTGGAGCTCCTTTAAGCAGCGTTCTTAATCCCCTCTCCTCGCGCACCAGGAAACAAAGAGGGAAGAAAAAGTCTCTGCCAGCCGTGGCACACTAACCCCCAGCAGGCTGTGTTCACGCCGCCAACCCCAGTCCTCTCCCCGTGCTCCAACCAAAGCCCGAGCCTCAGCTCCCAGCCCCGCCCGCCCCGGAAGTGGAGCAGACAAGCCTCTCGGGCGGGTGAGTGCCGGTCGGCACCGATCCTCTGTGCGGAAATCTCTCCGCTTTGCTCCCCGCGCCTTTGTTACTGTCTCCTGCGCAGCTCCGAAGCTTTCCCCCTCCGCCACCCGCAGTCTCCGCCCGCGACAGAAACCTTTCCTCCTTCACAGCTCCCACCCACTGGTGCAAGTCCCATCCCTATCTTTTTGTCTCTGTTTATTCTTTTTTCTTTTGCCCTACCCAGTTACGTGGGGGGTTTCTTGCCTTTTGGGAGGTCTGAGGTCTTCTGCCAGCATTCAGTAGGTGTTCTGTAGGAGTTGTTCCACGTGTAGATGTATTTCTGATGTATCTGTGGGGAGGAAGGTGATCTCCACGTCTTACTCTTCCGCCATCTTCCCCCCAGAATACTTTTGAGAGTGGAAGGGGGTAATAATTGGATGGGATGACAATAGGCATAAACTGAGACATAATGGTCACTATATATATATATATATATATATATATATATGAATGACCTGCTTTTCTGATCCTTCACCATGATAGTCACCCTCTTGTAGATACCCATCGCATTTTGTCAATGGCTCATTTAAAATATGGTGAACAGGGACTTCCCTGGTGGCGCAGTAGTTAAGAGTCTGCCTGCCAATGCAGGGGACACGGGTTCGATCCCTGGTCCGGGAAGATCCCACATGCCGCAGAGCAGCTAAGCCCGTGCACCACAACTACTGAGACTGCACTCTACAGCCTGCGAGCCACAACTACTGAGTCTGTGTGCCACAACTACTGAAGCCCATGCACCTAGAGCCTGTGCTCCGCAATACGAGAAGCCACCGCAATGAGAAGCCCGCACACCTCAACCAAGAGTAGCCCCCGCTCGCTGCAACTAGAGAAAGCCCGCGCACAGCAAGACCCAATGCAGCCAAAAAGAAAATTAATTAATTAAAAAATATATGGTGAACAGGAAATTGCTAAGTATGATTTGACCAGGGGAACAATATTTCATTCATTTAATCCAAGATTGTGTTAACTGCTTGAGCAGCTCTGTAACATGGTTGATCTGTTGAACAAAATCTTTAGCTTGTTATAATTTCTTAAAGATTACCAGTATCAATTTTTTTCAAAATTATGTCTATAAAGTCTTTAAATATCTTAGAATGTTACTGATCTGGGCTTGGAAACTTCCAACTCCTATAACATTTTATTTATTCCTATATTGAGTGTTTACTTCTGTGTAGTATAACTTACTTGTGTATGTGAATCCACCTCTCTGTAAATTATTGCTTAAGGGCAGGGACCATGACCTATACATCTTGTCTTGAGCATCACCTTGCATAGTAGCTGAAACAAAGTAGGTACTCAACAAATGTGTAGGAAATGCATTAACACATGAATGCATGAATTTAAAACAGCTATACATTCTTTTACCAATACCTCAACTATTTTGGCATTCAGCTCCCTCTTAGTCATATTTATTCTATCCTCTCCAACTTGAAAATATTGATTGCTGTTGTTTTGACTTGGAAGCTATAAATAAAATATAATTCAGTAGTCTGGGTTTCTCTTTGTTATATTATGTATGTTATATTCAGGGTGACCAGATGTTGCAGCCTGTACAGCTCAATTAATGCCTGTTATGTTTAATGCCACTTTCACTCTCAAAAGTGTCCTGATTTGCTTGATAAATTATGTGTAGTCATCTTTCTTATGTCATTTTCCTTCTTCTTTCTGTTCAGAACATAACCTAAGATTCCCTCAGGTTGTCCTGTTGTCCCCAGTATGTCTTATCTTATAGGCATGTGTCATTTTTACATTTATCCTAGCTAGGTACTGTCTGCTACAGCTTCTCTTCACTTCTAGAAAAGCCAAAAGGAAGAAGTTTAAATTGCAGAGAATAAGGCTGGAAGATCAGGACTACAAGGAACCACTAAACAAATACTTGTATAAACTACTGAGAGAGTTGTGGACTCTCTTTCCCTGGACCTTGACAGATCAGCTCAGCATTCGTCTGTTGTGTATTATGCATGCAGAGGCCTGCTTGATGGCCTTTGGAAGTCCCTCTCAGCTCTGAGATTCTCTAAATACTTTTTAAAGCTAGATTAGCAGTAAAGGTCAGTGACCTATATCTGGGGCTAAAATCAGCATATGATCCCTGGATGGATTAAGGCACAGCGCAAGAAAATCTCTGTTAGGAAAGGAGCAGATGGGTGGCAGTCTAGACATCTCTTAGTGGAATTTCTGGGTCCATCTTTCTCAAGCTGGGTTCCCAGCCTCATCCACAGAAGTCAGGGGCAGTAGTAGCCTGTGCCCTATGCTGCCTGAGTCATGTTTCTACTCCTCACTTTCCCACTTAGGAGCAGCTGGCTTAGCTTCTGGGATGGGAGAGGGCAGGGTGACCAAAGCCCCATCTGCTCTGAAAGCTCCCTAATGACTGGGAACTAAGTAAACAGCAGTTTTCTGAATCAGCCTCTTGCATAACTTTGTCATTTAAGGTCAAACTTTTCCAGTATTAGTGAGTTACAGTTCTCCTCTCCAACCCCCATGCTACCCCACTTTCATTTCCAGCTCCACCCAGCGCTGGTTCCTGTTGCCCAAGTAAAATAATGCCTCGGTGAACTACAGAGTAGCTTTCAGTCCCCTCTTGGGTTTTGCTGAAATGGCCCAGGAATTCAGAAATGGTTCTTGCCCCCCTGCAGGGTCAAGATGATCTCTGCAGCCCCCTCAGCAACACAGAAACTTTCTTCCTCTGCCCCTCTCCATTGGGTTCCATGGCCCCTCATTTCAATTCTGCTTCCCCTGAGGAGGAACTCCAGCCGGTGGGTAACATATCAAGAGGCTGTGGGCTGACCAGGAGCCTGGTGGCTCAGTGCTCAGCAACAAGCTTTTGGCTTGAGTTACAGTGGATATGAGGCCATTGATTGAACTCTAGCTTACAGATGAGGAAACTGAGACTGAAACAAGTGTATAACTTGAGCATAGCTGGTAAGTGACAGAGCTGGGACTTGAAGCCAGGTTTTGCAGATTTCAAAGCTGAGCCTACTTCTGGTCAGGTCAGCCTAAGAGCTTCCCACCTCTTTTCCTTACTTCCCAGGAATGGGATGGGTTGAGGAGATCAGGTGCTCCCTGTAAGACTTTTTAATGGTTTTAGAGCATGCAAAGGCTTCAGGCTTCTTAGGGTCCAGGCAATATGCAATCAATTAGCAATCCCTCCTGCTGAGAGACGCAATGGAAATGAACTTGCATTAGGCCTGTGTAAACTGTTAAAATTAGGTCTTCTTGTGGTACAGTCTTGGCACGAGTCAAAACACAAATCCAACTTCAATAGCTTTTTCTTAAAGAGAATCTTTTCTGCAGATTTTCTTAAAGGGGCAGCACATGGGTTTACACAGCACGGCAAACAGTGAGGCTTGATAAAATCCCTCTTCTCTTGTCCATCTCCACAGCCACAGTTCAAATCTCTGTCTCTTTCTGCCTCCCCCTTCACACTCTTTCTTTCTCACTCTGTGTTGCTCTCTCCACTTCTTCCTTTTCAACACACATAAAAACTTGTTCTCTGGCTTCCCTGGTGGCGCAGTGGTTGAGAGTCCGCCTGCCGATGCAGGGGACACGGGTTCGTGCCTCGGTCCGCGAAGATCCCACATGCGCAGAGCGGCTGGGCCCGTGAGCCATGGCCGCTGAGCCTGCGCGTCCAGAGCCTGTGCTCCGTTGTGGGAGAGGCCGCAACAGTGAGAGGCCCGCGTACCGCAAAAACAAAAACAAACAAACAAAAAAACTTGTTCTCTTTGCCTTCAGGCTTCTGGGACGTGTAATGCCCTGGGACGTCTAATCTGTCTCTTGCTCTGGATGTTTTTCACCCGCAGGGAGAATCCCCACCCTTAACGCTAGTGAATTCTGAATTCTGGTTTCCTTCTTGTTAAAGCTGTGTGATGCAGAAATGATCATTAGATTATGCAAATCCTGAAAAACTGATGATATTATCAATGAACATGATGTTCTTAATATTTCAGAACAAATTTAAAACACTTAGGCTTGTCTTTTATGGTCTTCTTGTATCTGAGATATCAAAAAAGCCTAAATTCCTGCTTATCAAGAATTGACATTTATTGAGCACCTGTGACATGCCAGTCCCTGTGCTAGGCAATTTCATCCATGTTATTGTATGTAAACTTAGCCAGGTGTGGTGTGGATTTTTAACTCTCACTTTATAAATTTTCCAAAACTAAGGTTCTCAGGGGTTAAGTCCAATGTTACACAGAGCGAGGGTTGAAATCTGATTCTGAAACCCATATCCTTTCCACTGTATCAAATTACCCCTTATAGCTGAAGTGAGATATAAACAATAATAACAGTTACTTTATGCCTAAAAATATTTGAGGCCACTTCTTAATACTACTCTGTAATTATTAAACATAATTTTGCCATTGAATTAAAAACAATTTAATGATAACCAAATTTGGTGTTCTCTACACCATAAACTATAAAGTAAAAAGCTAGTACAATTTTTATTATAAATGTTTGACTAATCTACAGATATACTGTCTTTTTAACACCCCCCCCCAAAAATCCTTAAGCCTTCCCTTTTGGAAAATGTTTGCTAAACCTTTTGGTCAATGGAGATTTCGCTGAGAATATGATTGGATCAACATTAAATATATGAGTCATGTGGCAATGATATTTTTAAGAGAGGATTATCCCTTTGTTTCCTTTTACTGTTTTTTTAAAATTAATTAATTAATTAATTTTTGGCTGTGTGGGGTCTTCGTTGCTGTGTGCGGGCTTTCTCTAGTTGCGGCTGGGGGGGCACTCTTTGTTGCAGTGCGTGGGCTTCTCACTGTGGTGGCTTCTCTTGTTGGAGCACAGGCTCTAGGCACATGGGCTTCAGTAGTTGTGGCATGTGGGCTCAGTAGTTGTGGTTCACAGGGTCAGTTGCTCTGTAGCATGTGGGATCTTCCCAGACCAGGGATCGAACCCATGTCCCCTGCATTGGCAGGTGGATTCTTAACAACTGCGCCACCAGGGAAGTCCTCCTTTTACTGTTCTTATCCTAAAGAAATCCCTGTATAACTGTTTGTGGGATAGCCATCCAACTAGCAAAATAACATCCTTTCTAGTGGGATTTTCATTGTCCTTTCTGCCAGCTATGGGACTAGAACCTACGTGGACAAACTGGTGGAAGATAAAAGCAACTTGAAATCAGGAAACTTGGGTTCTTCTCATGGCTTTTCTTTTGACAAGTCACTTCACCTCTCTAAACATATTATTTTTTAAGGATTTATACTGAGTCATGAGAGAGATGGGCTGGTCTTTCGCACAAATGGTTTGGCAAGTTAATTCAGTGTATGTGAAATTCTTTCATATTGCTTGTCTTTCTTAGTCAAAAAGGCTGAGTTGAAAAGTGAATTAACATTTATCTCTGAGAAATGAAAACATATGCCCACACAAAAACTTGTACATGAATATTCATAGCAACTTTATTCATAATAGTCAAAAATTGGAAACAATCCAGGTGTCCATCAACTGATGAATGGATGAACCAACTCTGGAATACTATGGAATACATACCATGGAATACTACTAAAATAAAAAGGAACAAACTAATAATATACACAACGATCTGGATGAATCTTTAGGGAATTATGCGGAGTGAAACAAACCAACTTAAAAGGTCATATACTATATGTTTCCAACTATATAAGGTTCTTGAAGTGACAAACTTAAAGAGGCAGAGAACAGATTAGCAGTTATGTGTTGTGATAGAATTGTTCTGTATCTTGACTGCAGTAGTGGATATACAAACATACATAGGTGATAAAATTTTATAGAGCTAAATATACCACACATAAGTACAAGTAAAACTGGGGAAATCTGAACAAGATTGGTGGATTGTATCAATGTCAATGTCCTGGTTGTAATGCTGCACCATAGTTTTGCAAGAGGTTACCACTGGGGGAAACTGGGCAAAATGTATAAGACATCTCTCTGTATATTTCCTACAACTGCACGTGAATCTACATTTATCTCAAAATAGAAAGTTTACTTTAAAAACAAAGTAAGTAAATAAGGTTTCCTTTTGTCCATTAAAATGCCCTAACCTGAAATGAAGTGTTGAGGCTAAAGAGAAAGAAATTCCAAAGGGTTTAGAATCTCCTGGGTGCTAATTTTAGGCACAGTCTTGTCTGTGCAAATACAGCAGCAGCTGCCTTGAAAAGTCTTTGTTGAGCAGTTTTCTGAATGGCTCCTTTGATCCTGTCAGTTTCTGCAGTGGGTATATCATGGGTAGACTTGCAAGTTGGTTAACTTGGCTCCAGGGTGGAGAGAACCACAGCTCCTCCTTTACTCTGTGGGTACCCCACTTCGAGTTCTATGGGCTGGCTTGACAGGGTCCAGTCCAAAAAATCAGCTGCATCCTTGTGGGAAGGGGGAAGGGGTAAATCTGGCTGTCAAGCACCAATGCATAGCAAAGGACACAGAAATGTTGACTTAAGAGTATATAGTGCTTGAACCCGTGTCCCCTGCAGAAGCCCGTGCACCGCAACAAAGAGTAGCTCCTGCTCACTGCAACTAGAGAAAGCCTGTGTGCAGCAATGATGACCCAACACAGCCAAAAAAGAAAAAAACGAGTATATAGTGGACAGAGGAGGATCAGGAATGGAATCTGGCAGCTAAGGTAGAAAACACTCAACTTTTTGTTTTTCCCTAAAAATGAACTAGCTTATATGTTCTGTATTTGTCAATAATTTTTTCCCTTTTCTTCTCACATAGTTTGCTCCTTAACTAGGAGGAAGCCAGGTTCCAGGTGTTTTGAGAAGTGGAGCTTTAGAATTTCTATAGCAGCTTCGTGCTAGATTGCATCCATACATTTAATTTTGTGCTAGTTTTTTTAATCATTATTTTGGAGGAAAACATATTAAGGAACCTGGAATCAGATGCTCAGCTTTTAGATGCTTTTGGTATAGCAAGTTTGCTACAAGAAAGTAAAACTTTAGGCTAGGGGCTCTCTAAACAAGGGTGAACTAATGACAAAGTTATAAACTAGTCAAAGTTGTCTTTCACGACTCCTGCCTTCACCCTTTGTGTACTCTTTTTTCCCCTCGTTGGGACTCCTTCCCTCCTTGCCCCACACCCAACTGTCCAGTATCCTCATAGCCTCTCCTTACAGACATTTTAGAGATTTTCTGTCTGGAAGGACACAGGAGAAGCTGATAACAAAGGAGGAGGGCTGAGGAACTGGGGTGAGGAGACTTACATTTTTACTGTGCATCATTTTGTGCTGTTTGAATTTTAAATATCTGCATGTACCACCTATTGGAAAATTTTTTTTAACTTTTTTCAGTAAAGAATTTGCTATCTAGGCAGTCCATGGCATATAATATTTTGGGAAAAGATGGTCTAGGTTGAAGTGATGTAGATCAAACCTTATTTGCTTATAAAAGTTTTCAAAATAAGTGTTTGTGTTCTAAACTGAAAGCCTGATGCCAATTTTTTAAAAAATTAAAATGATTACAAATATCATTTTTAATCAAATGCTAAATGCTATGCTTTAGACTAACCTTTACAAATATGGTAAAAATACATCCTGAAATTTTAAATCTAGTTCCAATGAAAAATATTCTAACCCAATGTAAGAATAGCATGTCTTGACTTTTGGTTCATAAAATATGGTCAGCATAGATATATTTTTCTAATATAGAAATTAAGTAGGGCAGCACAGTGACAATATCATAAAATTGTATTACATAGTATACAGACATCTAGTTTACTGTAGAAATTTCTTTTTTAATTGAAGTATAGTTGAATTACAATGTTGTCTTAGTTTCAGGTATACAGCAAAGTGATTGTTTATATATATATTTTTTTCAGATTCCTTTCCATTATAAGATATTATGAGATGTTGAATATAGTTCCCTGTGCTACACAGTAGGACCTTTGATGTTTATCTATTTTATATAAAGTAGTGTGTATTTGTTAATCCCAAGCTCCTAATTTATGTCTCTCCCTCCTTCCCCTTTGGTAACCGTATGTCTGTTTTCTATGTCTAGGCTCTGTTTCTGTAAATAAGTTCATTTGTACCTTTTTCTTAGATTCCACATATGAGTGATATCATATGATATTTGTCTTTCTTTCTGTATCTGACTTACTTCACTTAGTATGACAATCTGTAGGTCTATCCATGTTGCTGCAAATGGCACTGTTTTGTTCTTTTTTATGGCTGAGTAATTATCACAACTTCTTTACCCATTGATTTCTTTATGGACACTTAGGTTGCTTCCATGTCCTGGCTATTGTACATAGTGCTGCTATGAACATTGGGGAGCATGTATCTTTAGTCTACTATAGAAAGTTCTTATTTCTTCACTATCCTTGCCTCATTTTGAATACCACAACCAGACGAGTTTGGCTCTCTGCCCTGTTCCAGTACTTTGAAAAGTTCAGTGTGACAGGCCTAAACTCAAGCTGCAAAAACCAGTGCTGTTTGGGTCTTTGCACAGATTCTTTCCTATTCACTTTCTTGACTGCCTACTCTCTGCTCTCATCTCCCTGGCATGCTGAACCTAGTTCCACAACTGCTTCTAGAAGTCGTTCATTTTGGTTACCTTTAAGTACTTTTCTTCTATGGTTTATAGGCCCCAGCTCCCTGCTCTGGTATTGGCTCTGAATGCTCCTTTGATTGCAGTAACACCAGCAGTTCCAGGTAAAAGAAACCTCCTCCACTAGCCCTGTCCCCATGGAAACTTTATTAACAAAGCTTGTCCCTTTCTGTACCTTGTCAGGGTGGGCAATTTGGATGTTTGGAGCTTTACAGTTTTCCTTCATTTAAAATTTCCTGTGACAAACAGGGATAGATTTTAGGGGTCATATTGGTAACCCTTGTCATCTGTGAGAGCAGAGAACACATTCATCTGGCAATGCCATCTTGTTCAACCCAGTTTCCTTGAGTCACCTCACACTTATGCAAGACATATTTACTTATACTACTACTTTTTCTTCCTCTTCTGCTCCTTCTCCTCTTTGCCCTTCTCCTTCTTCTTATATTTACTTTTGCAATGAAATCTCTCATCCTTTGATCCATTTCCTTCCTGTTGCCTAACAAACTTAAAATGCCTTAAAGCATTAGCCTCCTAGCACTGAATAAATCTACTCATCTCAGTCCTAATACCAGTGGGCTGACTTAAAATTGAAACTATCATTAGATCATTGTTTTTTTCATTTTCTCTGTCATTGACATGGATATAAAGTGTAAGTATAAACTTAGGACACCATCTTTTGTGGAATATTCTAGAATTTATACACCAAATTAGCATTCTTCAAAGTGACCACTGAGATAAAGTTGTTACAAGTATCCCTGTGATGTAATCATTGTTACAAATGGTTGGGGGCTGCTCTTTTGGAATTAAGGGGCGACAGAAGGTAGTGGAAAGAACATGAGGTTCTGAGATGATATAGCCTTTGCTTTTTTTTTTTGCCACATATTCTGTGTTTCTATTTATATGAAATGTCCAGAATAAGCATACCCATAGAGAGAGAAAATAGGTTAGTGGTTGTCAGGGCCTACATAAAAGCAAGAATGGAGAGTGATTGCTAATGTGTGCAGGGCTTTTTTTTGGGGGGGGGCGGTGAAGACAATTTTCTGGAATTGGATAGTGATAATTGCAAAAACTTGCAACTATATTAAAAACCACTTCATTATATACACTTTAAAAGAATAAAGTTTATGGTATATAAAATATACTTTAAACTGCTATTAAAAATGTATGTAAACTTACATCTGATTTCCACATAAATAAGATATAGCCTTTTCTTTGAATTGCTAATCTGCCTCACATTAGCTGTACAATATTTGTGTCTCAGCTTCCAGTTCCCCATGTATACAGTGGGGTTAAGACTGTTTATCTTGCTGAGTTTTGTAGTGAGTCATTCATGCCTATGAAAATGCTGGACACATAGTAAGTGCTTGATATTTTCACACTTCTGTACTTACTGCCAATTTATCATCTGTGCAAGAAATTTGTTGCCCCTGTACACTCTCCCTTAGTTGATGGCTCTATTTCCCCCTCTCTCTTTGTGTTCTGGTCAAACTCAACTATATTCTTCCTTAAAAAATTAGGAGTATGAGGGAAATTTTCTGACTTGATATATATTGAAACTTACAGCAAATAAAATAATTAATTGAAAATCTATAGATGTCATCCCATTAACAAAAAAAAATCTATCATCACTATGATTTAATATAGGGAGGTTGTGACCAATATTATGAGACCAACATAAAAAATGCATAGGAAATGTATGAATTTGAAAAAGAGATATATAACTTCCATTACCTACAGAGAACATAATCATTAACAGATAAACCTAATAGAATAAACAGTCATATTTTAAAAACTATTAGGAGTTCACAAAGCTTTCTATGCTTATGATCAACAAGAACACAAAAAATTAAAAAGTTATGGCACCCTTGCTATACTTAACTAGAAAATTAAATAGGAAAAAATAAGATATTTCTCAATATCTCAATAATAAAATCTAAAAGTTTCTAGGACATACCCTAACACAGAAACACAAAAATTTACAGAGAATATTTTAAAACTTTTAAAAAATATAAAGGAGATTTTGACTAAATGAAGATATACCAAGTCTATATTTGGTGTCGCCTCCTCTGAAATTTACCTGTATTAGAGGCTTTGGTTTTTTGGGAAAATGCCATTAATGCAGAGGGCGTAAAGCGCCTTGCCAACTGTACCAGGCTTTTGTCCCTTGACCTGAGCCAAAGCAGTGATCTCGTTCACCTCAATGACAGTGAGTTTGATGCTATGCCCAGCCTCCAAAGGCTGAATCTAAACACGTGTCAACTTTCCTTTGTCAGCAACAGGACCTGGAATGCCCTCCAGAACTTGAGAGCCCTAGACCTGAGCCACAATAAGTTTAAAAGATTTCCAGAATTTGCATTTTCACCCTTGAGGTACCTACAATCTCTCTTTCTCTCTAGAAATCCCATCACAGTACTCAATAATATGGCCTTCTATGGGCTGTATTCATTGAAGGAGCTCAACTTGGCTGGGTGCTGGATAGTAAAAATTGACAAATACTCCTTTCCTCAATTTCCAAATTTAGAGAGTTTAGACCTTGGATACAACAATATTCGGACACTGAAACGCAGAACATTTCAGTTTCTGAAGAAGCTCCAAGTTCTCATTCTCTCCCAGAACCGCCTGAAAGACATAGAGGAGAATGCATTTTCTGACCTCAATTACTTCTATAAACTTGACTTGGCATACAATATCTTGTCAAGTTTTCAAGCAGGCCTTTTCTTGGGCCTGGAAAATCTAGAAGTTTTGAATCTCAGTTTTAATAAAATTAGTTATGAAACCAGTAGGACCTTGCCATTTCCTCCATTTATGAACCTCAAGTCTTTGAAACAACTCAACCTAGAAGGACAAATACATGGAATTCAGGTTGTTCCAACCAACTTCTTCCAAGGGCTGAATGGCCTGCAGGAGCTACTCCTAGGGAAAAATCCCATGGTATTCCTAGACCACCTTCAGTTTGACTCCCTGCTTAATCTCACAAAGTTGGATATCTCAGGAACAAAATCTGGAGACTGAAGTCTCAGTTTAAATATTTCCTTATTCCAAAAACTCAAAAGACTAAAAATGCTGCACCTGGAAAACAACAACTTAGAGTCATTGACTCCTGGCATGTTCTCTGGATTAGAAAGCCTTCAGGACTTCTCTTTAAGATTCAACAACGTAAGAGTCATTAATCAAAGTCATCTGGAGAATCTGAAGTCTCTGAAGTACTTTGATCTCTATGGGAACAAACTTCAGTGCAGCTGTGACAATGCATGGTTCAAGAATTGGTCAATAAACACAGCAAATGTCCATATCCCCTACCTCTGGAGCTATACTTGTCAGCAGCCAAATATCCAGAGTTTGTTGATAGATTTTGATGATTCTATGTGTAATTTTGACCTAGGAAATGTTTGCTTCTTCTGCTCCTTCAGTCTGGTCCTCACAACCATGGTCTCCTCTTGGTTCATTGCCAAGATGACTCTGTCTCTATGGTATGGGCTCTACATATTTTAAGCCTGGTACCTGGCCAAGTGGCAAAGGACAGAGAAGGATTTCATCTATGATGCCTTTGTCTCTTTCACTGCCACTGATGAGCAGTGGGTATATGAAGAGCTTGTTCCAGCCCTAGAAGAAGGTGGCCAGCCCACTTTTAAGCTCTGTCTTCACCACTGGGACTTTGATCCAGGCATAGGCATCTTTGAGAACATCCAGAATGACATCAACACCAGCCGGAAAACTTTGTGTGTGGTCAGTAACCACTACCTGCACAGTGAATGGTGCCAACTTGAAGTACAGCTGGCCAGCATCAAGATGTTCTATGAGCACGAGGATGTCATCATCTTGATCTTCCTGGAAGAGATCCCAAACTATAAGTTATCCAGCTACCACCGACTCAGGAAACTTGTGAATAGGCAGACATTTATCACCTGGCCAGACAGTGCCCAAGAGAGGCCACTCTTCTGGGCTTGTATTAGAAATGCATTGGGCAACAAATCTGTGGAGAAAGACAACACACAGCTGATTGTGGCCCAGTGACTAGAAGTCTTTGTGACCTCAAATCCAATGTTGCCCAAGGTGTGTATCGACTAAGAGTGTGACTGAATGTACCTGCTCTGCAGGGAGAAGGTTTCTCATGACCATTATTTGGTTAATGTCCATCAGGCAACTGGAAGAGTGAAGGGAGCTGCCTGAGGAAGCTTCAGGAACAGTGTTAGGGGATGTAATCCCGCTATTAGGGGATTAGATATTCGGAAAGTAGGGCCCTCATATGTGCTTGAGAACATTGCTCAGCTAGTTTATCCAAATCAGTTCCTGTCAAGATAGATTGAACTATACTCCTTCTAAGAACCTATAACAACATATACACCACACACAGGGTTTAATAAAAGCAAAAAAACAAAAGTTAGGATTCTGGTGTATTCTCCTTTAGGGCATGAAATTCCAAAGGCCAGCTTCTGTTTAAGTCAGAGCCCAAGTGTTAGGAGAGTCCTAGTCTGGATCCATTGATTTACTCAATGGGAAGCAGCCTTGATGATCTAGCAGTGCAATGATGACTGCAGGAACTATCACCTAGCTGTGATAAAAGACTTCATAGAGCAGTTTCTGGCAGCTATTCATAGGGTTGTAGCCCCAATGGCTTCATGCTTCAAGCACCAGATACAGACCAGTGTCCTGTAGCAGGCAATATCTGTAGGGAGCAACACCCAGCATAGGGGCCATGGCTCTGGTAGTAGGCAAAAGCGCTACAGATTCCTGTAGGAAGGAATTTCTTACAGGAAAAGTACTATAAATTCCTGGAGCAAGAGGGGCCGTAGGGATCTAGAGGAGATCAGCCTATAGTGGGATTAGTAGGGTACCAACACTGTCCTTTTCTGATTGTCTCTCCATGAGGACTTGGTCTTTGCCCTTTATCCCTAAGACTCTGAGAGGAGTTTGTTGAGGAAGAAAGACCCTGATGGGCAGAATCTTTAGCAGCTGAGGTAGTCAAATGTCTACCTCAGTGGGCCCTTGCCAGGTCTCTCTGTACTACACATGACTCCCCTGTGTGAAGAGAGGTCGGCATGTTTGGGACAGGACTTTTGTTAAATTGTTAGGGAAAAATCCAAGGGCATTTGTGTGGGAAATTGTGAGTTATCAGCTGGATGTTTGTGGGTTAAATATTACATTGTTGCAGGAAAGGTTTACAACTGCCTCATGGGAGATGAAAGAAATATGACATTACTTAATTTTCTTTAAATCAAATGATATCTGATTTTGAGGCCCTGTTCTGCTAGATTGTTAAAAATTCTATCTTAGTCATTATGGGCTCCTCACCCTCACCCACTAACCCCTCATGTTCTTGCATAAAGCAAAAAAAGAAAAAGTTGGTGGAGGACTTTTGTAGAAAGGAAGTGCTCAGGAGTGAAAAACAGCTCTTTTTTTTTTGCATCCTGAAAAAAATGGGGGGCAATTTCTCCAGTCTTTGGTCCACATTACCACTTGTATTGTATGCCCATCATCCAAGCTGGATCCCTGGAGTCTGAGGACTCTGCTGCCTCTGGGCTATGCTTGGCACTGCAGTTTTTGCTGAAATTGGAGATAGCCATTCACCTCCCTGGAGATGAAAAGGGTCTTGGATCCCACCACTCAAGGAAACAGCAAGTAGACCTCTGTTCTTTTCCTGGTCTTACGTAAACTTCACCTCTCTGGGTGCTTCAGTCACCATTCTGTGCCCTGTCCTCCTCTCATCTCACACACACACACACACACACACACACACACACACACACACACACACACCCTGGCATGATTAAATAAACTAAGACAGGAAGACAACTTCCTGTCTTCAGACAACTTCAACAGGCATAGGAGTATATTCCCTTTGGATGGAGGGAGCTATATTTCTCTTCTTCTTCCTGATTCTTCCACAGCAGGAAAAATAAAACAAAAACATCTCTATACATTGTTCTGCCATGAAATTAATAAGTGAAAATGACTAGCAGACTAAGATCATTGGGCAGCATGCCAATCAATGGCTGTATAGGATTCTTTGAAATTACAGTGTGTGACATGAGGGGCACAATACCATGAAGAGGGTGATGGCTGTAGCCTAGTAGGAAAGTACACATTGGTGCATGTGTGTGTAGTCCTTCTTGGAAGGAAAGGTGGATAATTAATAACTTGAACTCGTTTCATTTTCGAAACGATGAGGCAATCATGCTGGAACAGAGACTAAATTTTATACACATATTCCAGGAAACCAGATGAACAGCAGTGTTCACCCATGTACTTGGGACCAGCTACATAATTGCAGGGCCTAATGTAAAATGAAAATGCGGGGCCACTTGTCCAAAAGTTATTCGGAATTTCAAGACAGTGATGGCAGAGCACTAAACCAAGTACAGGGACCTTCTGAGTGTGGAGCCCTGTGTGACTGCACTGGTCACATGCCCATGAAGCTGGTCCTGCTTGTGACTATCAGCCAGGTGAATAGGATTTTCTCCTCACAACTTAAATCTCCAAATAGGAAAACAGTGTGTATTTTCCCACAGAACATATTATTTAATCCAGTAAAGGGATGATTATTTCCTTGAACGAAACTGTCTCGCCAGTCTTTGAGGTCATCTTAAAAAAGAAATGGAATTGTCTTTTGTATTAAAAAAAATGCCATCACACCACCACAGATAAAATGGTGCCATTGTCATTCCTGTTGTTTTAGTCTTGGAATGGACTGGGGCACTAACTCAAGGCATACCCATTATACAAAGGTTTGCATTATGTTTTTACATGTATCAAATATTTACTTAGCTGGGATACAGGGAAATTCATTTCCTAGACCAAATTACTAAAACTATAGGCACTTTAAAATGAAACCATTGGAGCTGTAATTATATAAAAAAGATATTTGGAAATGATTATGTAGTTAATTTCTCTATCATCAATCAATCTGCAGTAACAAGTGGTTTAAATTGGAACAGAAAAAAATTTAGATGAGAAAAAGAGAAATGTTCCTGCCAGTAAAGCTAAAAATATATTAAGCTTAATTTGTTAGAAAGATCTGAATTTTTTTCCCTACAGATACTGAAAAAAGGGATAGAAATCTCTCTGTTTAGAATTATTTATATGGGCCTACCTGGATGATTTTGCAAAATTTATTTAATTAATTTATTTTATTGTTGGCTGTGTTGGGTCTTCGTTGCTGCCTGCGGGCTTTCTCTAGTTGCAGAGAGCCGGGGCTAGTGGGCTTCTCATTGCGGTGGCTTCTCTTGTTGCGGAGCATGGGCTCTAGGCGCACAGGCTTCAGTAGTTGTGGCGCACAGGCTTAGTTGCTCTGCGGCATGTGGGATCTTCCCGGACCAGGGCTCGAACTCATGTCCCCTGCATCGGCAGGTGGATTCTTAACCACTGTGCCACCAGGGAAGCCCCTACCTGGATGATTTTTAAGCTCATCTTCCAAACCAGAGTTTCAGTGCCAGCTCTGTATTTATGAGAAAGGGATGTCTCCACCTATTGAATATATGTTTCCTTGCAACCACACATTTGCCCTTAATAATAGGATTAGTGATTGAGTTTAAGAGGCAGAGCCAAAATTATTCCTTGGCACACACAGTGTGGTCCAGAGATCAGAAGCATGAGCATCACCTGGGAGCTTGTCAGAAATGCATACTCTCAGGCCCAGCCCAGAGTCTGCATGTTAACTGAACCAGAATCTGCATGTTAACAAGATCTCCAGAGGATTCTTATACACATTATAGCTTGAAAGGCACTGGGTTAAGCAATTATTTACATTGAGAAATCTCTGGGAAGGTTCTCCTATCTTCAAATATTAACTCATCTTAGGTTACACAGTGATCAAAATGTAATCATTAAATATTCTTTGGATTTCTCTTCTTGTAATATTTCTCAAAAGAGTAACAGTAACAATACTATAATTTTACGTGTGTGTTGTTAATTACCATTTCCAAAGCACTTTCATACCTGTGATGTCACTTGATAACTTTGTGATGGGTAGCCCATTAAACTAATGCACCCTTATCATTCTACCAGTAAATATGAAGGTAGGTCAATATTGTATTGCTTTTGCCTAAGACCATTAAAAAATCAAAGAATACTTTGATGGTAATCATTTTGCAATATATAAATGTATCAAATCAACACATTGTACACCCTAAACTTATACAATATTATGTCAGTTATATATCAATAAAGCTGGGAAAAAACTGCAAGAATAATATATAGGTACAGTGAAATCCAACTAAATGAGTGCAAAATTGACATAAGAGTTTTGAGATAAAAGATAATATAGTGAGGATATATTTCTAAGCGTGAAAATATAGAAGGGTTCATAGAATCCCAGAAAGAATCTTCATCATTGGGTAGATTTAATTATTATGTCTAAAATAACATTCATTCTAATTGTTCAAGTGAAAAGAAGTGGCTCTGGAAGCTACATATGTGTTCATTTAAATCAGGTAACAACTTGAGTTAGAATTAGCCTAAGAAAATGCAGATATACAATGCAAAAAGGAGAATAGAAGATCTATTAACTTGGGAACTATAAAAACAGGTTTGTAGATATATCTGGACACTGCTGTAAAGTTTTGTCTGCAGATTAAGAAGGTGACATTGACCCAATAATGTCACTTACTATAATCATCTTTGATTTTATTATACTGTACCTGTAGGAGGAATTTAAGCTTGTAATAGGTGGCCTATTGCATCCTAAAACATTTAGGAGGAACTGAGATAAAGCTATTGTGGATTATGGTGGCTCTAAGTCCAGTCCTAACAATTTTGTAGTTTCCAAATAAAGTTCTCAATGGAATCTTTCTAAATTGAAAATCATTAAATAAAGTGACAGAGACAGGGGTTCTAACTGGGGGGAACTGTTTCCCAAGATGAGAAATGTTAAGCATCTAGTGAAAAGCTAAAACTTTTAGGCTCACTGTCACAGGTGATACGTGGCTGCAAACACAGCTTAAGGTGTAGTCCCTGGCTTAATGGAGTTTGCGATCTAATTAGGAGATAATATATATTTGTGTAACAGATAATTAAAATGCTAGTCAAATGAGTGATACAGACAGTAAATGTTAAATTAGAGAAAGATGGCCAGAAGCCGAGTTGCACTAAGATATGGCAATTAATATCAGATGATCAAGGTTTGAGGCGTGACTCAACCACTTAAGAACTGTAACCCTGTTAGTTGACCGCTCTAAACTCCAGTTTTCCACTCTGTAAAATCAGGATAATTACAATAGCTTTCTCTAGGCTGTGTTAAAGACTAAGTGGTCTTGGGAGGATGCCTGGCCCATATGTTAGCTAAGAAATTCACCTTCCTCATGACTGAAGGACCTGGGGCAGAAAGAGCATTGGGTGTCTGAGGATGGGCTTACTGAAAAGGAGTAGCTAGAAACATAGAGGCCACCAGCTTTGTCCACTTCACCATTTGCTAAAGGTCATCCCTAAAGGGAGACCTGGGTTGTTTCCCTCAAAGGATACAGCTCAGATTTGACGGTACTTCAAGCTTTGTAGAGTACTAAAAGATCTCATTTCATTGCTTACCATCCCCTGACATGCCCAACCTAATCTCTATAATCTAAAGTACCTGTGGATGCCCAAGGCCCAAGCCAGCAGCTTTTTAGGGTTAGAAAGAAGATTGGCATCAGTGAGTTGCAGTGATGAAAGGAAAGGGGACCGGAGAGAACGTGAAGTAGCAGAACCGGTTTCCTTGCTAGCCTCTGCACAGTACTGCCACCTGGTGGTTATTTAATAAACCACAATATCTCTTCCTCCCATAGTCTTGTCCTAAAGTACAGCCTTAGTGTTAACGGAGAGAACGTGGTGATGCACTGTATTCGTTTCTGGTGACTACTGTAACAAATTACTACAAAGATGGTGACAACAGAAATTTATTCTCTCATAGTTCTGGAGGCTAGAAGTCCAAACTCAAGGTGTGGGTGAGGCCATGATCCCTCTAGAAGTTCTAGGGGAGAATCTGTTCTTTGCCTTTTCCAGCTTCTGTTGGTTGCTGGCCGCTGTTCCTGAGCTTGTGGCTGCATCACTCGAATCTCTGCCTGCCTCTTCACATGGTCTTCTCCTGTTCTGTGTGCCTGATCTTCCTTTGCCTCTCTCTTAAAGGGACACTTGTAATGGCATTTAGGGCTCACTTGGAAAATCAAGGATTTTCTCTTCATTTTAAGATGCTTAATTCAATGGACATCTGCAAAGACTCTTTTCCAAATAGGGCAGCATAGACAAGTTCCAGGCATTTGATGTGAATATCTTTTGGGGACCATTTTTTGGCCTAACACATTTATTCTTTATTATCATTTATTATACATTGTTGGTAATGAATATATAAAATCGATTGGGACTTCCCTGGTGGTGCAGCAGTTAAGATTCCACCTGCCAATGCAGGGGACACAGGTTCAAGCCCTGGTCCGGGAAGATCCCACATGCCGCCGAGCAACTAAGCCCGTGTGCCACAACTACTGAGCCTGCGATCTAGGGCCCGCGAGCCACAACTGCTAAGCCCGAGTGCCACAGCTACTGAAGCCCATGTGCCTAGAGCTCGTGCTCTGCAACAAGAGAAGCCCCCACTCGCCACAACTAGAGAAAGCCCACGCGCAGCAACGAAGACCCAACGTTTCTTTGGTTTAATAAAAACAAAATTATTAAAAAAAAAAAAAAGATTGATCTGCTGGCCAGGGCAGGCCAAGAGGATAGGATGCAGGATATAAAGTTTTGAATTTGGGTGTGGGGATGAGATAAGGAGGGAAAAATCTAGAGTGTCAACTTTTCTAGGGAAGGCCAGCTTGGGTGGGACAGCTCAGTGAGAGACCCTGGGTGGCTGGGAAGCAGCACAGAGGACTCTGGGCACATGGTGTGGAGGAGAGAGTATAGAAAGGGCAAGAAAGGGGTGGTGAGCTAAGATTTAACTTTTGTTTGTTTTTAATAAACTGAATGTGAGTGGTCCTAACCCTTAAAATCCTCTATATGTATAAGGAAATGGGCACTCTCAAACACTGCTGGTGAGACTGGTGGAGTTGGTAAAATCCTTTTGGAGAACAATTCTACATATATATCATGTACCTCCATCCAGTAATTCTAAGAAGTCTAGAACTCTATTTTAAGGAAATGATCAGAATACAGGAAGATTTATGCACAAAGACATTCCTTATGTCCTTTTTTTATGGTGCTCTTGAGTGTTTGTAAACAACTCAAATGTCTACCTTTAGAAAGTAATAGTTGAGTGAATTATGGTTCATCTATATGATGAAATATTTTATAGTCATAAAAGTATGTTTATGAAAAGTATACCATAACATGAAAAATGCTTTTATGTGAGATGTTAAGCAAAATAAGTAGGAATTATGAATACATACATACATACTTTACACAAATATTAATTCTAAATTGATTCAAGATTTAAAAAAATATGTATATGTCACCTCTTTATATGTATATATACATATTGAACTCTCAGAAATTGTGCATAAATATTTAGGTGACATAACCACCTCTTAAAAAGCACAAACAGGGACTTCCCTGGTGGTACAGTGGTTGAGAATCCACCTGCCAATGCAGGGGACATGGGTTTAAGCCCTGGTCCAGGAAGATCCCACATGACGTGGAGCAACTAAGTCTGTGCACCATGACTACTGAGCCTGCGCTCTAGAGCCCGCGAGCCACAACTACTGAAGCCCGCACGCCTAGAGCCCGTGCTCCGCAACGAGAAGCCACCGCAGTGAGAAGCATGCACAATGCAACGAAGAGTAGCCCCCACTTGCTGCAACTAGAGAAAGCCCGCGTGCAGCAACAAAGACCCGATGCAGCCAAAAGTAAGTAAATAAAATAAAATAAAGTTATTTATAAAAAAGCACAAACATCATATCGTTTATTTTTGTATTCATCTAGCTCAGTAAAATCTTGCCTCCTGAACCTAAATATTTTTCCCTCTATGTTTATTTCAACTTTTGTTCCCAAGCAGTTAGGCTTAAAAATTTGTAGATGTATACAGTGTATCTGTGATACATGCTGAATTACTACAGGAACTGCAGCTATAAGTTGAACAAATATGGGTGAATGGGCTTGGTCCTAAAGGATGTAAGGGACTTTGACAGAACCAAATAGAGTGCCAGCACTGCCACTGGTCTTGGAGCTCATGGTACTTGGATTTTAGCACTGATACAGAAGAGACTTCTTAACAGAACTTTTTTGTTCATCAATCTAAAGTATTTAAAGTCAATTCATGGTGGAAATCTAATTAAAGGTCAATATAGAAAAATGTTCTTATACTGATATTTTAAAATATGGAGATACCTCAGAATAAGCAATAGTGATAGAGTTAACCAAGTACTTCCTGACCTTAAACAAATACAAATATATATATATATTTTCCTTAATAAAGAAACTTATTAAGCTGCCCTCTCAGCACAGCCAGCAGCACGTCAGTCTCCTCTCTGAAGAAATTTATTGATATGGGAAAATGCTTACATAATAAGAGGGGTAAAAAATTGTATGTGCCAGATAACCTTAACCATACAAAAATAAATAGAAAAAAAGACTGGAAAAAATATACCACAATGTTAAGAGGGGTTATCCATAGCTACTGAGTCTTTTTAAAAGTTTTTTCTTATATTTCTAATCATTCTACGATGACATGTACTAATTTTAAAACCCAAAAGAAATTCTTTCAGAAGTGAAAGAATGGCCGATAGCAGGAAATGCTGCAGAGGGGCTAAGCATAGTGTGAATTGAAAAGGAGTCACAGAATTTGGGAACCAGAGGTGGTGTTTCAATAAATGGGGTATCAGACCCCAGGTATTGGGCTTGGATTACTGAGGCAGGCTTGGGTTGAACTGTAGCCCTGCTACTTCACATTTCGGTGACACTGGACACGTAAGTTCTCTAGGCGTCAGTTCCTTTGCTGCAAGCCCTGCTACTCCAGTGGGAAATGCTACCAGGCGTTCTAGTGGAGTTATCCATCTACTCGGCACCACGGTCACAGGGACAGAGTAGTATGTCCAAATGAGTGTGACCATCAGGGCAGCTTGCAATATGTAGAAAGCAACACTTATAACCCATTTTATCTTAGGCAACTGAGCTGTCCGTGCTTTCACGTGAGTTTTGAGCTTATCAGTCATCTTGTTGATCTTTCTCTCCAGCCTGGCGTATCTGGCAAACTCGTCCATCACGTTGACGGTGGAGAGCTCCTGCTTCATACCCTGGATCTCTGCTCGCATCTGAGACTCCTGCTCCACGTCCTTCTGCAGCACCCTGGACGTGAAGGAGGAGAAGGACGGGAGGAGGATCCTGAGTACATTGCACCCAAACACGAAGCTGAGCACCAGCAGCCAAGCCCAGCAGTCAGCCTCTGCCGCGCTCATCTCGGAGGCTCACGGCGGCGCCAGCTCGGCTAAAACAGCTCCACCTGGGACCAAGCTGATGGCCGCGCGTGCGCAGTGAGCCCAGCGCCCCGCAGAGGCGCGCCGCCGCGCCTGCGCACTGTCTATTAATACTTAATAGTAATAATTATTACTTACATAATACTTAGATTTAGAACTCCCATACCCATTCCTGTCCCCATCTACCCCACTCTTTCCACTCTCATAGCTAACCATTTTATTAGTTTCTGATATATCCTTTCAGTGTTTCTTTATACAGATACAAGCAAAAATAAATATATATTTTCATTTCTCCCCTTTCTTATACAAAAGGTAGCATAGTACTTATACACTATTTTGCATCTGGCTTTCTTCACCTAAGTACATCCTGAAAATACAGAGCTTTCTCATTCTTTCTTACAACTTCATATAGTATAACATTCAATTATATACTATAGTTTAAAAAATCTAATCCCTTATTGGTAGACACAAGTTTTTTTCCTGTCTTTTGCTATTACAAACAATGAGAAAATGTACACACATTATCCATAAAGTGCAGATATGTCCTTATCGTGAATAAATTTGCAGAAATGAAAATGTTGGCTCAAAGGGTAAATTCATTAAATCTTCATTCCACTTAGAGTTTTAACCTGCTGTATGGTGTGAGGAAGAGATGGAACTTTATCTTTTTCTATAGTATAGATACCTGGTTGTGTCAACACTATTCATGTAAAAAATAAAGTCCATCTTTACCCCACTGATTTGATTTTGTACTAATTTTCTGTATGTATTTGGTTCTATGATGGACTTTCTCTTTTGTCCCATTGGTCTGTCTACTCATGTTCCAGTGACTCGGTGTGTACTTCTAAAATTTTGCAAGTTTAGCTCTGCATGGTTTTATTAAGGAGGGTGCAGGTACTATAAGAAAAAGACCCAAGATTGTACACAAGTAGTTTAACAAGATAGAAGTTGGTTTCTCTTTTAGGTTAACAGAGTAGAGGTAAGTGGTCCAGGGCTGGTAAAGAAGCTCTGCCATGTCTGGGTCCAAGGTGGCTGCTTAATCTTTTGGCATCTCTTAGCCAGCAGATGGGGAAAAGGGCCAAAGGAAAGCATGAACTTTCCCTTTCAGTGTCACAATGTGGAAATGGCTCACAATGATTTCCAGAACTTGGTCACTTGGCCACTCCAAGCCACAAGGGAGATGGGGAAATGTAGTCTCTTGCTGGATAGCCATCTACCTGGCTACAACTTAGGAGTTCTATTAGATAATAGGGGGAAATGGTCTTTACTACAATGGTGGCCTGATGCAAAGGACTCCAATGTTGAAGGTACTGGTGTTAGGGGAAGCACTGAATGAAACTGGCCAGCACCACACTAACCATTTGCATGAGTTATTTTATGACAGGAGGTCCTGATAAGGAACACGGAACTAACAAGCCACCACCAACCAGAAGAATTCGGGAAAGGTCAAAAGGAGACGCCAGTCCATATGTCCTACCAACCTCCCAGAATCCTCCTCGCTGGAATCCATCTTGGCTGAGTGATGCGCGCACTACCAGGAAGGACCCTGAGTCAGAACAATTGGCCAGAGACAATCCAGAAACTAATCCCATTACCATAAAACCCGAGACTGTGAGCCACAAGGCAGAGCAGTCCTCCTGGGTTCCCTTACCCTGCTGCTCTCCGCCCGGGTGCCCCTACCCAATAAAGTCTCTTGCATGGTCAGCACGTGCCGCCTTGGACAATTCATTTCCAAGTGTTAGACAAGAGCTCACTCTTGGGCCCTGGAAGGGGTCCCCCTCCCTGCAACAGTGAGGCACTGTAACCTGAAGAATGGCATAAACTCTTCTCTCCAGGGGACTAATGCAAAGGTGTCTAGGGTTCATATAGGCTTTACCTTCCTGCCCTCACAATTTTGGTGTTTTTTCCCCTCAGAATCATATTTATTGTTTGTTAGAGCTCCTCTCTCTCTGTCTCTGTCTCTCTCTCTGTCTCTCTCTCTCTGTATGTGTTCTCATATGTGTGTGGGTTTTTTTTTCCTTTTACTTGTTCTTTTCTCATTGCTTTACTCACATGTCCTTGGAGATATCAATCTTTTTCTGAGGCAACTCTTGGGGCTTGTTAATGAATTAATTGGCAAAAAAAAGCCTCCCAGAGAACAAAAACAAGAACCTGTTTATACCTCTGAACTTCCTACATCCCTTTCCTTGTTATCCCACTTGAATGTGATAAAGAATGGATAGCTTAAGCGGCCCAAATAAGTGACCTTTTACATTTGCAGAAGATGAAGTTTGCATATGAAATGAGATCTGGGTTATAGAGACTGCTAAGCTAAAGGATAGGGATAAAGCCAAAAAGAAAAGATCCTAAAGCCTTAGGGAGACCATATTAACTAAACTGGAATGCTTTAGAGAGTGAAAGGAGGCACTAAAGCAATTCAGTATATATGAAATATTTACCTACTGATCAACAAATTGGCTTTATTATATTGGTAGGCTATAAAACAGTTCTGTTAAAAACTAATTTCAAAAATAAAATTCTTTCTAAAAATAAAAACAACATATATCACTGTACATTAAAGCAAAAAACACTTATATTGATTATCTGAACATTAAAAAATAACACAAGCAGAATTTTTTGGTATATATTCACATACCTTAATCAGTTTCTTAGCCACACCTGTCTCTAACAGCACGTTACCAATATTTTTCTGAAAACGTATTTTTTTCCAGTATGGTCGTAATGTTTTAAATCTTTTCATAAAATTGCCTGCAATTTGTTTCACAGTTGCATTTTATGGTTAATAAATTTGAAATTGCAAACATCTTCAATTGATTCTTCTCATCACAATGTTTTTAACTGAGAAAACACCCTCTACAGGAGAAGAAAAAAATTCTACTAAATGGAAAACATTCTCAATACTAATATTTTTATTAGAAAGTATATATACTTCAGCTCAAATATATTCACAGGTTCTGTCTTTTTGCCTCCATTCAGAGTACCTCTCCTTGACTAACATTTTTATAAGACAAAATGTTGTCCATTAAGTTATCTCTACTTTTTTTTTTTTTTTTTTTTTTTTTTTTTTTGCGGTACACGGGCCTCTCACTGCTGTGGCCTCTCCCGTTGTGGAGCACAGGCTCCGGACGCACAGGCCCAGCGGCCATGGCTCACGGGCTCAGCCACTCCATGGCATGTGGGACCTTCCCGGACCAGGGCATGAACCCGTGTCCCCTGCATCGGCAGGCGAACTCTCAACCACTGCGCCACCAGGGAAGCCCTATCTCTACTTTTAATTCCTTTGACTGTTTTGACAAATTTAGATACTGCAAAATTTTAGGATGTGTCAACTTCATTCCATTCTGGAGCAGAATATCAAGTTACCTAATTAAAAATAGAATCCCCATCAAAAGATTTTCTCTACAACTTGAGATATCTCTAAGAACAGTTTGATATAATTTCAAAATCAAATGTTGTGCACCATGAAGGCTTCTCATTCTCCAGTCTTCCTTGACTCTTTCTACAAGTGTATGTATTAGCTCTTGGTGTCATAGGTTGGTATATTAGTTTTCTATTGCTGTGTAACAAATCCAACAGTTTAAAGCAACACCCATTTATTTTCTCAGTTTCTGTAAGTCAGGAGCCTGGGCTCATCTTGGCTGGGTAATCTGCTCAAAGTCTCACCAGACTACAATCTAGGTGTTGGCCAGGGTGACAGTCTCATCAGAGGTTCAGCTAAGGAAAGATCCACTTTTCTCAGAATGTTGGCAGACTTCATCTCCTTACAGCTGTAGGACTGAGGTTCTTGTTTTCTTGCTAGCTATTTACCAACGGCTGCTCTCAGCTCCTAGAGGCCACCCATTGTTCCTTTCCATGTGGCCCTCTCCATAGTCCCTTTCACAATATGGCAGTTTACTTCAAAGCCAGCAAGGGAGTCTCTTTAGTGCATGCCAGCAAGAGGGAGTCTTATATCTACATTGTAATCTAATCATAGGAGTGACATGCCATCATCCTCATCATATTCCATCAGTTAGAAGCAAGTCGCAGGCCCCACTCACTCAAGGGGAAAGGGTCATACAAAGATGTGAATACCAGAAGGTGAAGATCATGGGAGTCATCTTTGAATTTTTCCCAAGGTTCCCTGGGAAACAGACTCTGAGTTTGAGATTTGTGTGCAGGTGGATTATTGGGGGCTGCTTTTGGGAACAACACCTGTAAAGGAGTAAGGAAATCAGGATTGGATAGAGAGGGAGAAGCTGCAAAGAGGTCGCAACCAATCTCACAGACTGAGATGGTCCTTCAGAAATGTCCTGAAATGAAGCAAAGAAACTAGGCCTTTGTGACCTTCATTGAGCAATCACTGCATGTAGGCTGCCCCTGAGAAGGGGGCATGACCTTAGGCAAGGCAGCTCCCTTCAACACAGGACAATTTCTGAGGAGGTACTCAGTGTGAGCAGTCAGCAACCAATATTCCCAGCAGCTAGAAATGAGTGCCTTAGTTCTGAAGAGGGGGTTCTGAGTGAAATGTCACATCGCCATTACACTTGGTTAACCATAAAATCTCCTTAATTAGTACATATATTTCCCAACTACTATGAATAAAATTTAGTTGAATTTATAACAACAAAAGTGTTCTAAGGGCTCGGAACTGTATTGGCAGGTGAGTCAATGAGGGAGGGGCTACTCAGAAAAAAGTGGTGGTTTTGATATATAATGTCAAGGGTGGGTGAAGGGGATAGAATTTGGTGGATGAGAGCTCTTTCATGCCTTTAAATAGCATGCAAAATATCATGCGGGGCCAGGCTAACACATTAAATCCCCAAAGTCAAACATATATTTCAGTAAAATATAATAGAATAAGAGCAAAAGCAGGTTGAACTTTATTTTTTTCCGACAATTTAATTCCACTGCTGCTTTCGAATTTTTTTTAATGAATTAATTTATTTTTGGCTGCATTGGGTCTTCATTGCTGCGTGCGGGCTTTCTCTAGTTGTGGTGAGTGGGGGCTACTCTTCGTTGCAGTGCACAGGCTTCTCATTGCGGTGGCTTCTCTTGTTGTGGAGCAGGGGCTCTAGGTGCGCGGGCTCAGTAGTTGTGGCTCACGGGCTCTAGAGCACAGGCTCAGTAGTTGTAGTGCACGGGCTTAGTTCCTCCGCAGCATGTGGGATCTTCCCAGACCAGGGATCGAACCCGTGTCCCCTGCATTGGCGGGCGGATTCTCAACCACTGTGCCATCAGGGAAGCCCCTGAATTTTTAAAATATTTATTTATTTATTTTGACTGCACATGGTCTTAGTTGTGGCATGCAGGATCTTTAGTTATGGCATGCAGACTTCTTTAGTTGTGGCATGCGAACTCTTAGTTGCAGCATGCATGCGGGATCTAGTTCCCCGACCAGGGATTGAACCCAGGCCCCCTGCATTGGGAGTGCAGAGTCTTACCCACAGGACAACCAGGGAAGTCCCAGGATGAACTTTAATAGGGGGAAAAAATCTAAAGTCCTCTCTCTAAGTTTAGAAATAACTTGTATAAATGATGCAAAGGGTTGCCATGTCCTAAAAGCAGTTCATGTGAAAAATATCTGAGAGGTTTAATTTACCACAGCTTTAGCTCTATGGCATGACTGAGAAAAATGATAATGCAACCTTAAGTTGAGTTAATAGAAGTCTACGTTATTGTAAATAACAGTTCTAGTGTACCCTGTGCTAACCAGACCTCATCTGTGCCCAGTTAAAGGCAAAGTTTTTTATAACACACATGTAGAAAAGTGCATGAATCACAACTATACAGCTCAATGAATTTTCACAAGGTTAACATACCCATATAACCGGTAGAGTGACCAACTGTTCCAACTTCCCTAGGGGTGTCCCGGTTTTAGCACTGGAAGACTTGCATCTTGGGAAACTCCTCTGTTCTGGACAAACTAGATGGTTGTTACCCTAACCCATCCAGATTAAGACATAGAACATTATCAGCACCCTAGAAGCCCTCATATGGATCGTCAGTCACTACCCACTCTTCTTCCCCAAAGGAAACCACTATCCTGACTTCTAACACCATAGATTATTTTGAGGTGCTCTATTTTAATATGAGTACTACAAACTAAAGAGCAGAGGTTAAAACCTCATAGCTCATGGGCTGAATCTAGCTGATAGATGTTCTGTTTGAGTTATGCAATATTGGCCTGTAGAGCTTTTTCTTTTTTTCCACTTATTTTATTTGGGGGCCAGTGCTATGAGTTTTAATACAGGTATAGATTCATGCAACCCCTATCACACTCAGAATACAGAATAGTTCAATTGCCACAAAAATCTTCCTCACGCATCTCCTTTCTAGTCACATATTCCACCGGCTCCTAGTCCTTGGCAACCAATGATCTGATCTCCATGCCTCTAGCTTTGCCTTTTCCAGACTGTCATACATTTGGAATCTTATACACCATGAAACTCATGAGTGTGCCTTATTTCATTCAGCATGATACCCTTGAGGTTCATGCAAGTTGTTGCTTGTATTAATAGTTCATTCCTTTGTATTGCTGAACAGTATTTCATTGTATGAACATACTTCAGTTTGCTCATCCATTCAAGGACTTCTGCATTGTTTTCAATTCTGAGCAATTATGAATTGTGCTGCTATAAACATGTATGTACAGGTTTTTGTGTGAACATAAACCTTCATTTCTCTAGGGTGAATACCTGGGTGGGGGAATTGCTGGGTCATATGCTAGGTATAGGTTTAATTTTATAGGAAACTGCCAAGCTGTTTTCCAGAGTGGCTGTACCATTTTGCACTTCTATCAGCAATGTAAGAGAGTTCCAGTGCAGAGTTCTGCATCCTTGTTAACACTTGGTATTATTATTTTTATATTTATTTTAGCCATCTTAATTGATATAAAGTTGCATCTCATTGTGGGTTTCTTTTTTAAATGTTAATTTAATTTAATTTATTTACTTTTGGCCGCGTTGGGTCTTGGTTGCCGTGCACGGACTTTCTTCTAGTTGCGGCGAGCGGGGGCTGCTCTTCGGTGCGGTGCGCGGGCTTCTCATTGCGGTGGCTTGTCTTGTGGAGCACGGGCTCTAGGCACACGGGCTTCAGTAGTTGTGGTGTGCAGGCTCAGTAGTTGTGGCATGTGGGCTCTAGAGTGCAGGCTTAGTAGTTGTGGCACATGGGCTTAGTTGCTCCATGGCATGTGGGATCTTCCCGGACCAGGGCTCGAACCCGTGTCTGCTGTATTGGCAGGTGGATTCTTAACCACTGCGCCACCAGGGAAGCCCCTCATAGTGGTTTTTTAAATTTTTATTTATTATTTATTTTTAAACATCTTTATTGGAGTATAATTGCTTTACAATGGTGTGTTAGTTTCTGCTTTATAACAAAGTGAATCAGTTATACATATACATCCTCATAGTGGTTTTAATTTGCATTTCCCTAATATCAAATGGTATTAAACATTTTATCATGTGCTTATTTGTCACCTGTATATTCTCTTTAGGGAAGTGTCTAAGTCCTGTGACCATTTTTTAAAAATTGAGTTTGTTTTCTTACCATTGAGTTTTGAGAGTTCTTTATATATCATGAATACAAGGTAACAGTGACTGCAACAAATGGCTTCTCATAGCTCTTAGGATAAAAATCACATCTTTATCATGGTTATAAGCCCACAGGATCTGGTCTCTCCTTACCTTGCCTCACCAGTATAATTTTAGAACTCTCTTCCTTCCACTCTATTTTCCAGCAACACTGGACTTTTTATATTGTCTCAGGCACTTTCCCATTTTAGGAACTTTTCATCTCTGATGCTGCTTCAGATCTGTAGTAGATACAGTTTTCTGATATTTTTGAGCTTCCAGGTTCTCATCTGTAAAATAGAGATAATAAGAGTACCTACTTCAAAGCTTTTGTGAGTCGTAAATGAGTCATGTATGTTCAGTCCTTAGCACAGTGTCTGGCATACAGCAAGCGCTCAATAATTGGGAAGTATTATTAAATTCAGTGTGTCAGATTGTATGCTTGTTTTGCTTTCTTTGCTGACAACCTTGGTTGCTATTCTATCTTATCCAAAAGGAATTGCTTCCCACTACCACAGTAACCCAGGTGGAGTGAAATAAGCGCTAAATATATGCAGAGCTGATCACCGGGAGGCCAGAAGGCCCATCTGGGCCTCAAATGCAGACTCAGTTGGAAGTAACTCCATGGAGATTTCCCAAATATACACTGACAGGATTAAAAGACACCAATGCTTATCTCATAACTTTGAACTTGTGTCTCAATACCAATGCACTATGAATTAATATTTCCTACATCTTACCTGGACCTTGGGTGCCATGTGGGAAATTTTTGTTTCTGACTCAAATTACTTCATTCCAGCCAACTCTGTAAGCATGTTGGACCCGAGTGCCTAATTCTGAGCAATGGTTGTCTGTACTATACTATAGTTAAGTAAGTGTATGGACTCTACATCTTAACTGCCTAGGTTTGAATCCACCATTTACAAGATCTGAAACCCTAAGCAAGTCACTAAACCTCTTTGTAGATGAGTTAATTCATCTGTAAAATGAGGATTGCGAGTTTTGTGAGCAACGTGAGTTAATATATGAAAAATGCTCTAAGCGTTTGCCATTAGCTTCATGTCGTAACCAAACAATTACATTGTACTTATTACAAAAAAGGTGAGGGGGGGGGAACAGGGGGAACCAGGGCCTTTCCCAACTTCTGAGAGGTCTCAATTCTTAAAGGCCCCTTAGCAGTCTTACGGAGAATTCCATTTGGGGGAGCCAGGAAAACAGAAATTTTCCAAAAGGAGCTGCCATTTGCATCTATCCTGATACGGCTGCGGGCAATTCCATGGGGTGCGTGCGGCGTGGCGCTTTTCCCCAGGCTGTCGTGGATTTGCGTGGCGCTGCAGCTGCTCTGGGCGCGGCCGCAGGGACCGAGACGGCGGCCTTGGGCCTCAGACTCTCCGCGTCTGCCCCTCGGCGCCAAGCTCTCCCTTTTCCTCCACCTGCCGGCCCGGCGGCACAGCCGCCCGCCTCTGGTCACGAAGGTTCTCAGCGGCTCGCTGCGTGCCGGACGTGACAGATGGCAGCAGCACGTCCCACCAGCGCCCTCGCAGACTGACAGCGCCTTGGAGCAATAGCAGCGCGCAGGCGCCTTCGGGCCGCGTCCTATAGCTGCCCGAGTGGCCGGCGAGCAGGGTGCGGCGGCCGGAAAGGGGCGGGGAGAGGTTGTAGGCGGGGCGATCGAGCCCGCTAGGCGCTCGGCATTTTCCACGCGTTCCGAGCGCGAGTCGGCTGCAGTCTCGCCGCTGTCGCTTAACAGTCTCTTCCCCCGGCCTCTCGCTGCCGCTGAATTGCCAAGATGTCGCTCTCTAACAAGCTGACTCTGGACAAGATGGACGTGAAGGGGAAGCGGGTCATCATGAGGTAATCCTCGGGACTCTGCCGCAGCCTCTTCGGCCGGGGCCGACTTGCTTTCCCTCTTGCCCAAAGTGAACTTTAGTTCTCGTCTCGGCCCCATGGGTCCTAGCCCTGCAGGACTGGGCTGCCCACCACTGTGGCTGAAGCTTTGCCCGGATTTAACGGTTTCTAACCTCATTTTCCCTAACCCAAAAAGTGAGCCGAAGTTGCCCTTTGCAGGGTTGGATCCATCCAGGAAGGGCTCAGATTGCAGGGATCCATTTTGCTCTCCTCTTATTTCTGAAAGGCAGTTCTATCCCCTCCAGTTCCCAGTTGGCGAGGTGCGATGTGATGCTTAGCCTGCAGATCCCTAGACCCCCAGGGAAGGGACCTTGAAAGGCCATTTGGTTAGTTTCCCTTCCCCCACCACCGTAGACCGTCCCAGACAAATCAGAAACGGCCCTGCACAAAAGGACATCTTTCCCAGAGAATGTTGATTTCATTGTTCAGGAGTAGAACCCACTAAAGCGTTGGGGGTGGGAGGGAGAGGTGGGGTGGGCGCACCGAAGGAGGCCCTGCAGGGCTTATGTAACAGGCCGCTGCCGCTCTACGTGTCTTTGGACTACAGGCCATGGGTTTTGCACCAGGTTTATGCCACATACTGGGTAATGCTAGAGCAGGGTGTGGCTGCTCATTCTTGCTGTTCTCTAACCTCACCCCCACAGGTGGCTAGAGAAGCAGGATATTAGAAGTGGGGAAGGCTCCCCATGCGCTTTGGGGTCTTTTACTCCAAACATGTGGATTCCTGGTCACTTACCAACATGGCTTTTCCCTTGTTTGCCAGAGTTAACTAGTATAATGTGTGGAGCTTTTACATTTATCCTTTTCGTAACATGTACATTCGTGCATGCCAGGAGCTAAGTGCAGGAATTCAGTTAGGTATGTAACTGATGGACTTGACCTTGACAGGATCCAAGGGTGGCGCTTTTGTGGGGGCCATAAGGCCATAAGGCCATAAGGGCTTGAACTGATAGCGTTGTGTAGTCTTGTCCTTTTAGGGAAGTGGTTGATTGATGGGCAGGCATGTGCATGATGTGATCCAGCCCCTTTCCCAATTTGGGCTGGTTCAAGAGAGGGCAACTTTTGGATATTAATGGATGCAGAAAGCAGTAGGGGATCTCCCTTTGCCTAAGGCTTAAACGAAGGTAGGCACCGTGAATTAGTGAACTGTATGGACACCCTAAAAGTTCATGTAGCTTTCCCCTTCCCTCTTATTTCATTATGGCCACTATTAGTTTGCAATTGGCCTTCTCTGTCCTGCTATGGAAATAATTAGAAGAACTCAATGGCTTATGGCCGTGAAGAACACCTGGTGTCCCCCTTTTGCTAAATCACCTAGTCCTTTGCAATCTGGACAAAGTAGGAATCATAGCCATCCTAGTATTAGATAAGGGCCCTATCTACCCCTCAGATGCTCTTAAGGAAGGCGGATAGACCCTATGAAAAACAGGACAAGTGGACATTGGCATGCAACTAGATCTTAGATTTTAGTGATTTCCTCCCATCTCCACTGTGCTCAAGGCTGACCTTTCCAGATGCAGGCACCAGCTGAAAGACAAGAGGTGGGGCATCATCTTGGCTACCTTCCTACAATTGCAGTCTTGGGCTTTATCTCCTCTCTTCCCAGGGAAACTGGCTTGAGGAATTATCTGGGCTGGCTGGGAGTGAGACTAGAGGAGGTGCTTATCTTTTCTCCCTATGGACCTAATATGAAATATGTTTCTGCCCAAGGGCTCAAAGTTTCATTTAATACAGATTAACCCTGAGCCTTGAAATGATTGACTAGTCCTGTTTTGCTGATGGAAAATGACCTGTCCAAGGTCACTGAACTAGCAAGTTGGTGGTAGAGCCAGGACTAGAATTTGGGTCTCCTTGGTTACCAACCAGATTCTCTAAATTCTTGGACATAGTGAATAGGGACAGGTTAAAATAGACCTTTGTCCGCTGAAGGTTGCAGTCAATAATTTTTCCCTGTAATCTGGATAGAACTTATTTGGCCTGAGAACAGGAAGTTGCTTTTTTCTCAGATTATTAATGTAGCTCTAGAACAGAGGCAGCCATGCCTCATCAGCTCAAATTTCTTTTTGTCTCAATTGCCTTTATGTGGTGCTTGCTGGCAGTGCTCCGGAAGTGGGGCCTCCGGAGTAGTGGCTGCTTCACTTGCCTCCTCTCTTTATGTTGCAAAAGGGAGCTGTGATGTTTGTAGAGTCTTCGGGCCCCTGCTTTGAATGCCAAGGGAAATTGACTGATTTGTTGAGGGAACTTCAGATAGCCAGAAATCTCTGGCTAATTACCAGGTTCTACCTCAGTTTTTTAGGACTCCATTTGACTTTATAGCCCTTTGAGTAAATTTCCTGTTTAATTTTGCAATGTCATTTCCTTTTTTCTTCTCATAGGTTGCCAGTCTTACTCCTTTGCCGACTTGTGAAGTGCTTCCCTTTTGCTTGCTCTCCCCCACCTCTCTCCCTCCCCCTATTTTTTTAAACCTCACTGTTTTTTCCCTAACCTGTTGTAACTTGTTAAGCAACAGCCTTGGTGTAGTGGAAGAAGAAACGGAGGAAAAACTGAGAGCAAGGGAGGAAAAAAAAGTCTCTAAGGGAGCCGTAATACCCCAATTTTCTAGTCAGGGGCAGTAAAGCGAGGGTGGGAATGGTTCCTCTGAGAGCTTTTAATGGAACTGGGCCTGGACTCCTGCGATTTCAGGTGATAGAGTCTTGATACCTTTATTACAACTAAATTAATATTTTTAAGATTCATTTTGAAATAATTATGTACATTCACAGGAGGTTGCAAAGATAGTATAGAGAGGTCCTGTGTTCACCCAGTTTCCCTCATTGGATACATCTTACATAGTTATAGTACAATATCAAGAGTAGGAAGGAAGTTGATATTGGAATAAAGTATATAATTCTTTGCTGTTTTATCACATGTGTAGATTTGTGTAACTCCCACCACAATCAAGATACAAAACTAGTTTTGTTTGAGCACTGCCAAGATCTCCCTCATGCTACTCCTTTAGAGTCGTGGCCCCTCTCCTTCCATTCCTAAACCCCTGGTAACTACTAATCTCTCCTCCATTTGTAAAATTTTGTTATTTCAAAAATGTTATATAAGTGGAATCACACAGTATATAACCCTTTGGGATGGCATTTTTTCACCCAGCATAATGCCCTCGAGATTTATCCGTGTTGTTGCATGTATCAATAGTTCATTCCTTGTATCGCTGAGTAGTAGTCTGTGGTATGGATGGTCCACAGTTTGAAGGACATCTGGGTTGTTTCCAGTTTGGGGTTATTTCAAATAAAGCTTCTGTGAATATTGAACGTTTGTGCACTAGTCTTGGTATGGACATATGCTGTCATTTCTTTTGGGTAAACATCTAGGAGTGGAATTGCTGGGTCATATGCTTAGCCTTTTGAGGAATTCCCAGACTGTTTTCCAAAGCAGCCGCATCATTTTACATTCCTACCAGCAGTATATGAGTGCTCAATGGCTCTGCATCCTCACTAGCGTTTGATGTCATTTTTTAAATTTCAGCCATTATGATTGGTGTGTAGTGATATCTGACTTTGTGCCTGAGGCTAAGCTCGGGATTGTTTAAGGGAAGTGGAAAAGGAAGGGGTGCAGATTTTACACAGAACAAGTGGAATGTGTAGGTCAGAGCAGTTTCAGTGGTGGAGTCCTTAGACAGGAGAAGCTAAAAGCAGACCTGTTGTTGAGAGTCTAGGAGATGACGAGGGAAGATATTCCACAAACAATGAGAAGAGAGTACAAGTCCAATTCTCATCAGTAAGCTATGCCATGGCAGCGTGGATAGATGAGAGAGATTCTTGAATGTTTCCAAAGAGCTTCTCTGTCAGGGCTTGGGGGTAGGGAGCAGCACTGCAAAGGTGGCTTATGCTCAGCCCCTTGCCATTAGTCCTTTTGTTTATGTATTTATTTGGCTGTGCCGGGTCTTAGTTGCGGCATGCGAACTCTTAGTTGCGGCATGTGGGATCTAGTTCCCTGACCAGGGATGAACCCTAGCCCCCTGCATTGGGAGTGCGGAGTCTTAGCCACTGGACCACCAGGGAAGTCCCATAGCCCTTTTGAATGTGGGCCTTCTGGGAGGCTGCAGGGGGTGGGAGAAAATGACTCTTGGTAATGGGATACTCTGTCCTCTTTGGAATGCACTTTAAGGCTGGCAGGGGCCTCGTTCAGGATATTTAAAGAAGATGCTTAGAATCAGAATCGAGTAGCCTGAAATTAAGTAGACTGTATTTCTTTCTTTAGAGGCATACTGCCTTTATTTTTTTTAAGATTTTAATTAAAATGTTTGAATATAGAATTAGTCCTTCAACTCACCTTTGGAAAAGCTGTTCTTCAGTGAACTAGACTACAGACCTAGGGGACATAGGAAATTGGTGGTCTTCTTAGTAGATCTAGGATTTTGTAATTGTCTGCCAAGCCTCAGCCTTAGAGAGGAAGGCCTAGTGATGGAGCTTTGTGGTCAAACATGGCAGCAGTCTTTTTGACTAGGTCATACCTTCACAGTAGTCCCTTAGTGCGTGTTGCTAGCTGTTTTTAGTAACGGTTGATCTGCCTTTTAGATCACAGAATCACGTTTTGGAGAAGCCTTAGCGTGTATAATAATAGCTACCACTTTTTTTTTTTTTTTTTTTTTTTTTGCGGTACGCGGGCCTCTCACTGCTGTGGCCTCTCCCGTTGCAGAGCACAGGCTCCGGATGCGCAGGCTCAGCGGCCATGGCTCATGGGCCCAGCCGCTCCGTGGCATGTGGGATCCTCCCGGACTGGGGCACGAACCCATGTCCCCCTTATCGGCAGGCAGACTCTCAACCACTGCGCCACCAGGGAAGCCCAATAGCTACCACTTTTATGGCACTTACTGTGTATCAGTTACTCTCCAAAGCACTTTCCAAATCGGTAACACATTTAATTCTCACAATAACTGTGAAGTAGATAGTAGTATCATCCCCATTCTAGAGATGAGAAAAAAATCACTTAAAAAGGATCTTGGCAGGCAAAACTTAGACCTTACAGATAGCTATCACACATCGTTGTTTTCAGTCAGATTGAAGTAGCCCAAGGTTCTAAGGAGTTCGCAAGAAGGGGGAAGGAATGATCAGTTCTTAAAAATGGTAAAGCAGCAATCTGTTGGGTAAGAAAGAAGACTGCAGTAAATTGCTACCCACACCCCCAACTCCCCCCCCCACCCCCCACCCCCGGCCGTGTGCTGTGCCATGTGGCTTGTGGGATCCCGACCAGGGATTGAACCTGGCCCCCAGCAGTCCTAACCAGTGGATCCTAACCACTGGATCGCCAGGGAATTTCCTGCTTGTGCTATCTGGATCACTTCTTTTCTAATTGCCAGTTTGTCAGGTGGGCAGGGTCACATGTTCCATCCTCTCCTCTAAGGCTTTTATTTTCTTTAACTAAAAAAAAAATTTATTGAAGTATAGTTGATTTACAATGTTGTGTTAGTTTCAGGTGTACAGCAAAGTGTCCTCTCAGGCTTTTAGAAAGAGGCTATCTTTTTGTTATTGTCTGTGTTTTGCTTGAAGGATACTGTTTGAACTTGGTCTTGAATACTGGGTTTCTTTCTGGTCCCGAGGTCCCAGCCTTTCTCCCAAAAGAATGATATTCTCTTGACATGTTTTATTGTTCCAATTAATTTTTTTCTTTTGAATAATGTTTGCTTCCTTAGAACCCAGAAATACTATCAAAGGAATCAAAATCCAGACGTGTTCCCTATAACCCTTCACTCCTCCAGCTGCCACTGTTATTAGATACTATCATGCTGGGCCCACATAGAAATCTTTTTAGATGGTACTGGCTTTAGCTTCCCTGGTCTTCAGGGCTAGTTCCTGTGATTTAAGTTGTTTTTTATTTTTTAAAATTTCTCTTTTAAAAAGTATGAGATACGTACCTAAAAGGGCACAAATCATAAGCTTCAAAGAGCGATCACTAAAGGAGCACATTTGTCACCCAGGTCAAGAAAGAGAACATTACCAGAACCCCTGAAGCTCCCTCTGGTGTCCTATCCCAGGCACTACTCCTACCCTCGTCCCCATGGCTAATCACCATCTTCTGATACTGCTGATTATTTTTAAGGTGACTTTTGAACTTCAACTTATTTAACTGGTTCACTAAAAGTCCCTCTCCTAATCTTTGGGGGAATGGAAAATTGATCATGGCTCTGAACCCAACACTTTGTTTCTTTTTCAGAGTGGACTTCAATGTTCCTATGAAGAACAACCAGATAACAAACAACCAGAGGTAATGTCCCTGCTAATCCTTGAGCTAGGTTTACGATGTACCTGGGTCTGAGTATATAGGATGAAATGGTTTTACTTCCTTATTGTAGAACTATGATAACTTAAGTCATGTGATCTTGGCTTTCAACAACCCACCATCTGGTTTGCCTTCTTATGAGAATTTAGAAATTGAAAAAAATCATTTTAAGAAAGCGATTTTTTTCTCCTCCCATTTTTTTTAAATTTGAAGAATTTGGTGTTATGCATTTTTAAAGAATATAAAGGTTTACGGTTACTTGGCTTCCCTTGCAAAATGAAGAACTGTGCATGTAGTTTTACCAGCCTCTATTCTAGCTGGCCCTGATAAAATCAGTTTTTGAGAATTTTGATTTAAGGGAAAAGACTACAGAAGTAATATTTTCAGTTTAGGCTGCTCCAAATGTCTTGGCTGCTAGATTCAGAAGCAGAAATTTTAAGTGATAGTACTGCTCTTGCTTTTGACTAGATTGTAAAAGAAGGTTTTATTTTAAATTTTAAATGAAAGGTTTGAGCTGGAAAGGTACGTTCCAATGGTATAGACCAGCAGTGTCTAATAAAAATATAATATGAGCCACATGTAATTTAAGATTTTCTAGTGGCCACATTAAAAAAGTAAAAAGAAACAGGTGAACGTAATAATACATTTTATTTAATCCAGTAAGCCCCAAATAATCATTTCAGTATGTAATCAATTAAAAATTAATCAAAGGAACATTTAACTTTTTTGGTATTATTTGAGATCCAGCACATACCAATCTGGACTAGCCACATTTCTAGTATTCAGGAGACACCTGTGGCTAATGGCTACCATATTGTACAGTGCAGGTATAGCCCCAGAACACTTTCAGATATTGGCCCCAGAATAGAGCTTGGCATTTTGCCAAGCACATCCCTGCTGCACCATAGTGGAAGGTCTTTGTACAAGGCACCTCTGACCCTTCTTGACTTTCATTATTTTCTGTAGCACACATAAAAGATTGGAAATATGCCTATCAAGGTATTTTATAAGTAAAAAACAGAGAAACAGGTCTGAGTAGATCTTTTCATTTTCAGAACTCCATGGAGTTGATTAACAAAATGAAGCATTAGAAATAATAGGACTTGGCCAATAATGGATAGCCCTGAAGATTAATTGGATTTCATTGGGCAAACGTTGTACCTGATGAAGGTTTCTTCTTTATTTGGTATAAATGAGTTTTTATATCTGCCAAGTAGCATAAGATATTTTAGAAACATAACTTGGCTTTTTATTATTCCATTCTCTGCTGAAATGTCACCTTATCAGAGAGACTTTCCCTGGCCACCCTCTCTAAAATCCTCTTCACCACTATTCTCTAGTCATTCTTTTCTCCCTACCTTGCTTTATTTTCTTCATAGTTCTTACCACTTCTATGAGAGCAGAGACTATTTTATTTACTATTGTATTCTCAGAATCTGATATAGTAGCTGCCACAAAAGAAGCATCCAATAAATATTTTTTGAATAAATAAATGATTTTCTTTGTTATCGATTTTAATTTCTTAAAGACTGCCAAGAATGGAAAGTTAGTATTGAGTTTGTAACAAAAAGTTGAAGTGTTTAAAGGAGGTTTAATAAATGTTAGGTTAAACTATAATTTAGTAAATGCAATGTATTATGTAAACCACATTCTATATAATGTATTTATTTTTACCTACATAAAAAAGTGACTTAGGATCTGTAACGGGTACAGAAAAGTTACATGTTTTTCAGTTTTCCCCAAATTTCTTGTAATGGTTTCAAGATTTGGGAATTTTATATTTCTTCCACAGTCAAACACTTAGGATGTTTCAGGGGTCCCTAAGACCACCCACATATTTGGTGATTCACTGGAAGGACTCACAGGACTCAGCATATAGTTCTCACTGCTAAAGTTTATTACAGTGAAAGGATGCATGACAGTATCAGCAAGGGGAAAAGACACAGGCAGAATTTGGAGAAATCCATGCATGGGCTTCCATGCTTTCTCCCTCTTATGATGGGACACACCAAGCGTGCTCCTTTCTCCAGCAGTGAAAAATGCAATAATTGTGTGCAATGTTTCTGTCCAGAGAAGCCCTTTAGAGACTCAGCTCCCAAGATTTTTACTGGCAGCTGATCACATAGGCACCTCTGCCCAGCAACTACCAAAATTCCTCCTAGAGGGAAGCAAGTGTTGAGCGTAAATTACCTTGTTTGTACGGACAGTCTAGGAACTGTGAGCAGCCCTTGTCAGAGAACTGAGGGACCACTTCAAAAGCCAAGTTCCCAGATACCAGCCAAGGGCCAACCTTGCAAGCAGGTCCTTCTGAAGATAACAGCTTCAGTTCTGCTATATTAACTCTTTTCTGCACAAGGGGCAAAACATGATGAGATTGTATAATCCTAGGGGGGAGGGTTGACATCCTAATTAACTTATTCCTCTGCACATGGACCTGAGGACCATCGCTGAGTTGTTGACAGTAGATTTGAAGGAATTTGGAGAAGAAAGGGGGCTTTATGTTTTATGAGGCCATGAATAGAATAGTTACCACTAATTCTTAGGAGTAACCTTACTCTACCTGTTGTCTCTTTTTGGTTGCAGAATCAAGGCTGCCGTTCCAAGCATCAAATTCTGCTTGGACAATGGAGCCAAGTCAGTTGTTCTTATGAGCCACCTGGGCCGGCCTGATGGTGTCCCCATGCCTGACAAGTACTCCTTGCAGCCAGTTGCTGTAGAACTCAAATCTCTGCTGGGCAAGTACGTTTCAGGCTCTGGTGCTGGTGGACTCTGTGACAGATGTTGTCAAGCATGTTGTTATTGGTTCTTAACTTTCTGACTGCTCAAGTGTTTTCCATGTTGTGCTCTCCCCAGGGATGTTTTGTTCTTGAAGGACTGCGTGGGCCCAGAAGTGGAAAAAGCTTGTGCTGACCCAGCTGCTGGGTCTGTCATCTTGCTGGAGAACCTTCGCTTTCATGTGGAGGAAGAAGGGAAGGGAAAAGATGCTTCTGGGAACAAGGTAGGACCTGTGATTTTGACATTAGTGAGGGTGAGGAGGGCTGAGTGTATAAGAGACTGTGATTGAAGAGTAGAAGAAGCTTATGTTTATTTTGACAGCTTTTTGTTGAAGTACAGCATACGATTAAAAATGCACAAATGCACAGCTTGATGAATTATCACAAAGTAAGCACACCTGTGTAATCACCACCTAGGTCAGAGAATAGGATATTGTCAGCATCCCAGAAGCCCTCCTCATCATGCTCAAGTGGTTTTGAAATACATTGGAAAAATACGTGAACACCATTTGGGTGTATGAGGATTTGGTGAACATGCTGCTTCTAATTGTCCCTTTGTTACACACCTGGCCTGTGATACATGAAGATTGTTTTTTCTAATAGTATGTGATAATATCCTATCAAAGGGGGAGGCTGTGATTGCCAAGTGCTGAGAGCAGACATTCACAGGTGGTTGTTGGCTGGGGGCATGGTGGTGAGTATCCATGATATACCAGGTGTTCCTCCAGGAGAGCCAGTTTTAGATTTTTTGTTTGTCAAGGCTGGAACTGTTTTTCTAAGCAACAGGCCCTGGTGTGTTATAGAAGGACAATCTGTATTTTTATTTGGAAGGGGAATTAACTTAAAACTTGAGCTTGATACTTTTAACACACTAAATTAAATTTGATATCATTGGGATTTTCTTATAAAAGAATCATGTGAGCAGAAAAAGTACTTTCCTAAGTCAAGTGGAAAGGGACTATTTGGGACATTTGATTGTAGTTGGGTAAATGATGGTCATGATGATACTGCCTTGGGTTTAAGACATTTTTCTTAAGAAGTGTAAAGCATCTTTCTTTGAATTTCTTCTTAAGGAAGTACAGATATCATCATATTTTCAAAAAAAACCTAGGTCTCAGAAAGGCAGTCATTTGATTAAAGTTAGAGGTAGTGGTACTGTTGCTGGGCCTTATATAGAGCTCAGTCCATTAGATCAGCAAACTTTCTGTAAAGGGCCAGACAATAAATATTTTAGGCTTTGTGGACCATACGGTCAGCCACAACCTTATATGGTCTCTGTTGGAACTATTCAGCTCTGACATTGTTGTGCAAAAGCAACCATAGGGAAAAAACCGAAAATTTTTTAAAAAGGCAACCACAGATAACCCACAAAATAGATTACTGTGAACGACAACCAGAATTCAAATATTAAATGATAAAGCTGGCTCTTTGAGGATGATTTAGAATTTGCCTATTGGTAGAAGGGAAGCTGAAAGCACCCTTTAAGTACTTTCCACTCTTAAGGTCTTTAGTATCTTGTGGAACAAGATGCTCTGAGGCTAGCGTCTCAAGCTCCTGTTGTACTTCTGACATTTCTTAAGGTCATTGCAGTGCCTGCTTTCAAGCAGTGCCTGCTTTCTTTTCTTAGCACTGCAGGTTCTGGTCTTGCCTTATCTTGCCTTTGGCATGGTCTTGCTAGAGTAGTATGAGTCAAATGCTGACCTAAAATTTGGTGCCCTTTTAGACTGAAACTCAACCAGCTATACGCTTGGGCTTAGAAATGGCAGGAGGCAACTGGCAAATTGAGGCAAAACCTTTTATTCAGGAAGTGATGAACCAACTATGCTAGTCTATGTCTTTTTTAGTTAGTTTACTTTACATTTAGTGTCCAGTGGCTTTTCATGCTTGAAATTTCAGGAGCCAGCCATAAGTTCAAAGTGGATAAAAACAAAGCGAGGGCATGAAATTTTTCCTTTATCCAGTGTGCCTGCATTGGTTTTTTAGGAGCATTCTCTTCCTTCTAGTTATTGGCAGATCAAAAATGAGAAATGGGTTCTTATTACTATTAATTTCTATAGTACCTTTTCCATGAAGAGCTTTCAGTTTGTCTCATTTTTCCTCAAACAATTCTTCTTAAATAGAGGGGTTATCTTCCCTTTTTAATAGATGGGAAGATTTCAGGGGCAGAGAACAACTTGACAAAGGTTACACAGTAAATTAGCGTCAGACCTGGTCCTAGAACCCAGGTCTCCTGCCATTTGGGCAGTGTTTTCATTACTACACACATCATCTTGCAGTCACCAGTGGCAGATTATATTCCATTGTAAAGAGATTATGGGGGCTCTACAGTCTTCAGTTTTAGCATTAGTGCCCCTGCATTCTTTGGTTCATTAGAGGAAAGCACCTGTTATCTGTGGCAGCCTCCTTCTCCTCAGTACATGGGAGAATGGGAGAATGGGAGAATGGGAGTGGACAGTGACTGAAACAAACATCTGTTTTGTGCTCTTCCCTGCCATGTCCCTCTTATCTGGCTTCCTGTGCATCTTCACTTTATTTCCTACTGGAGACTCTGTTCATCCTGCTGCCCTGCTTTCTTTCCCCTATGGGAGCATGGTGGGTATTATCCCTGGATAGTGAGCCGACATTCAAAGCCCTATGTTTTACTTCTAGTTTTTGTTCCTCTTTCTTTTTTGTAGAAGTGTATTGTTTTATCAGATGCCTAACTTCCAGGGAAAGCTATATGAATTACCTCCTTTTGCTATTATATAAAATGTTTCTGAGGTCTTTTTCTGTTGTCATGTTTCCATCTGCCTTCTCTGTTCCAGCCTGCCCTTGTTGCTTTGATGAGGAATATGTATGAGGGCCTTTTTCCCTTTGCAGAAGGGTCTTGGTAGCCAGCAGCTTGACTCAGTATAATCCTAAATTTTACAAGGAGAATATGTTAGAATGAGGAAATGAGTCAAGATAAGGAGAGAGAAGGATAATTTGAGTCTTGTCCTAGGAGCTGGAAAGAGGCCAGTGGGATGTGATTAGGGGTTAAGCTGTGGTTCAGGAATCTTAGGCTTGCAATTTGAGAGAAGGTGGAGGAGAGCAGAAACATGCAGAAATGACCCAAAAACCTGGAATATTAGGAAGAAAGAACAGATCCTGTTGCTAGTTTTAAAAACTGCTATCCTACCAACTCAGGGTCTTTAGAGGTGTTGAAGAGGACTCTTGGCATGAAATGCTTTTACAGTTGTCTTTGGAGCCATCAACATTTCCTGTGTTGTTGTTTTTCCTTTTTTTTTTGTTTGTTTTTCTCTGCAGGTTAAAGCTGAGCCAGCCAAAATAGAAGCCTTTCGAGCTTCGCTTTCTAAGCTAGGGGATGTCTATGTCAATGATGCTTTTGGCACTGCTCACCGAGCCCACAGGTACTAAAAGTTTTTTGCTCATTGTCAAACTGGGAGCATTATTTCTCTGTTTACTTGAGCAGCCCAAGCTCTGGCTTGCTTTTGGATATTTCTGTATTATATTATGATCTTTTTGGCTTCTATCTCTAATTGGAGCTACAAATTACACTGAGGTTCTTGTTGAGTATCTCCGATCTAAAGAGGAAATAAAAGCAAATGTTGAGAATTGTGGAGCTTTTTGTTGAGCTTCAGGAAGATGTTCCTCTGTCTCACTTTGGGATATTTCGTGGAGAGCTCTCCCTTTGTGAATGCTGTGGGAGTGGAATCTTAGGCTGTCAGTAGGAAGCAAACTGAGGAATCCTTTCCTGTTGTCATCACCTGGCTGATTATTTATTGTGGTTAAACCCTTGGCCTGAAGACTATTAATTGGGTATCTTAAATTCTACCTTAGGTCATTGCTTTTCACTTGTTCCCCTTGACCCTGCATTATTAGTCAAAAATCTTACCTTGTACCTAAGTGTTTTGTTGCAGTTTGGGCATGAAAACCGTGGTGGCCTGGCATCTCAAAAGTGAAAGTATTTTCAGTGATAAGGAGATGGCCTCTAGAATTGGGAGAATTGCTAGGGATTGACCTAACATTTGAATGTCTCGTTCATTTCTAGCTCCATGGTGGGAGTAAATCTGCCAGAGAAGGCTGGAGGATTTTTGATGAAGAAGGAGCTGAACTACTTTGCCAAGGCCTTGGAGAGCCCAGAGCGACCCTTCCTGGCCATCCTGGGCGGGTATGGAGAACGCTTCAAGATCATGCTTTAAGTAGTGTTTTTGCCTGGTAGTAGGCCATAACTTGGGTGGTTTATTGTCAGATAGCACAATCAAACTGGGTGACTGAGGAGAATTTAATAAAGGGACTATCTAAAAAGGTGTGGGTAGGGTTTAGGGAAACCCAGAAGGGACAGTACAGTAATCTGGGGCAACAGTCATCACCATCCCTAGGCCTGAAGGGAAAAAGGAAAGGGATGGTTACCAAAATCCAGAGACAGTGGTTGCGTGGAGAGGTCTCTCTGATAGAAACCATAGCCTTTGGTCAAGGGATGTAGGGATAGTCATCTAGCAGGGAAGGAGCCAGGGAAATAGATACTCTGATCTCCTTTTAATGTCCTGCTGATGTACCCCCTCCTACCCACAATGGGCTGCAACCTAGCTGGACGTCATAGGGCAAGGGAACTCCTTGATGCAGTCCACTCAGGTCAGCCTCCTGGGACAGAGAACAGGGCTGGAAAGGATAGAAAATGGCTCTGGAGGGAAGAATCGGAAAGATCCACCATTGCTCATCTAACGATTTTTGAAGCATTTCAGCCTCTCAGATATGAAAACCTCCTCATATGTGTTTAATATATCATTTGGAACTCATTTCTCCAGCTCACATACCTTTTTATATTTTCTCCTGTGGGGAAAGGTACCCTGTGAATAGTGATATTCTACTGGCTTAGTTAAAAATACAAATTTCAGAAGTGCAACTCAAGAGGCTAGGAGGATACATTTTAGGTGACAGAGACCTGGGACTGCTTGGATAAGATCTTGTCACTTGGCATGGCTATCTAGATGGCAGCCTCTTTATGGCTAGATGCTCCTGACCCTCTTATGAGCGGGGCTTTTTTTTTTCCATGGGAATGAACACACTCAGCATTTCCCTATGAATGCTGACTCGAGTTGGGTGTCAATTTCAGATAGCATAGTTGCTCTCCAGGTTCATGAGCCCAGTTTCAGGGTCCTAAAAATAGTTAAGGTGGGTATAGGTTGTTATCTGTGTCCTGGAATCATTGCCCCTCTTGTGCACTGGTTTATAAAGGTCAGACTCTGATCTTTGCTTCTCTGGAGATTAGGAGTTGGGCTTTGTTCTCCAACCTTCCGTAGATCTGGAATATGGAAGTGAGTGCCACCTAGGGGTTATGATTAGGTTTTGGACTCTGCCTAAAATAGCTATTTTGGGGAAGTTGACGTGGAGGTTTTTTTTTGCCACCTTTCTTGCAATGTAGTCTCCTTAGAACATTAACAATTTAGGGGAAGATTTTACATTTTATTAAAAAACGTTGTGTTGGGAATTCCCTGGTGGTCCAGTGGTTAGGACTCAGTGCTTTCACTGCCGAGGGCCCTGGTTCAATCCCTGGTTGGGGAACTAAGAACCCACAAGCCGCACGGTGCAGAAAAAACCCCATTATTATGGAAACGCTCAAACATTACAGAAGTTGAAAGAATAGTATAATAAACCCCCAGGTACCTCTCACCCTGCTCTAATAATTATTGGCATTTTTGCCAATCCTGTTTCATCTGTCCTCTAATCCTTTTTTTTGTCAGGAGTATTTGAAAGCAAGCCTTAGGCATCATATAATTTCATTTCTCATACTTCTGTATGCATCTCATAACTGATGAGATTTCTTTTAAATAACCACCGTGTGTTATACCTAACAAAATTTAACAATTTTATTACTATCATCTAATACCCAGTCTGTATTCAGAAATTCTCCGTCATTTCAGAAATGCCTTTTTACAGTCAGTTTGTTTGAATAAGGATCCAGATGAAGTCCATGCATTGAATTTGCTTGTTAGGTATATTTTATTCTATAATAGTTCCCTCTTCATTATTATTTTCATTCCATTGATTTGTTGAAGAAGCAGGGCATTTGATCTGTAGAACATCCCACATTCTTTAGAAGACACTGAGTCTCGTTTCTCCCTCTTTCTCTGTCTCTCTCTCTCTTTCTGTGTGTGTCTGTTTCTGTATAAAACAGTTAATCCATTCTTACCCTTGGTGGTGACCAGTCTTTACAAGTGAGATATCTATAGTCTCTTTCCATCCATTCTCCCACATCGCTATTGTTTTGAACCTCCATTTCACAAATCCTAGCATAGGGCCTCTCACAGAGTAGGTATCATCTTGTTTATTGAATGAAGAGGTAGATAGGCCCAAGGTGATTGGTTCATTTAGGTGGGATTTAGATATATAAGAATATCTGTGGAAGGCAAGCTATTACTTATGTGAAGGATTTTAAAGGTTGTGCTTCAAGTGAATGTTTTTCTTTTGTTTAGATATTTTTTTTCTCTCGGAGGTGAAAGGTACATCTGTGTTTATTATCTTATTTCCCTCTACTAGAATATAAGCTCCAAAGGGGTAGGGATCTTCTCTTTTGCCCAGTGATGTTTCTCAGAGACCTAGAACCTTGTCACAGAGTAAGTGCTTAATCAGTGTGTTGAATCAAATGGTCCAATAGAATAACGAATGCCATAAAGCAAATGTTCCAGCAGCTGAGCATGGACCTAAGAGTGTGAATATCTATTTTTGCTCAGTATATATTCATTTTGTATATAATCTGGTTCCTGCTCTAGGATTAGGACAGTTGTCAGGGAGCTCAGGGATTCCACAATTAGCAATCTTTCTCAGGTACAATTAGCAATCTTGACCCTTTGATTTTTGGGGGGAGAGAAGGGGCAAAATACATCTATTTGGAACTTGTGATTTCTTTAGATGATTGTAAGTCTTCTAAGCGCTTCTTCGCCAAGAGCTACACCTTAAAAGGATTTATTAGTAATGGATTGGCTTTTCTGGTTGGAGAAACGTAGGGCAAAGTTAGCCAATACTTTTGTCACTCTGTGGGACATTTCTCTGTTCCTGTCTCTTAATATCAAAACTCAGGCTTTATGTAATATCAGTTCCTTAGTCCATTGTTCTTTGGGTGATGATTCTTGCTTTCCCTTCCAGAGCTAAAGTTGCAGACAAGATCCAGCTGATCAGTAATATGCTAGACAAAGTCAATGAAATGATTATTGGTGGTGGAATGGCCTTTACCTTCCTTAAGGTGCTCAACAACATGGAGGTAGGAAACCAATGCCAAGTGGATGTGAAATAGCTCTCCATGAGAAATAGCCAGTTATGTAAATTTAAAAAGGAAATTAGCTTCTGACATGAGCCCTACAAACTCCCATTTTTATTTATTTTGCAAGTTGTTTTTCTTTCGTCTTTGAATTATTCCTTTGTATTGTGTTGTATTTTGTTCCTGTCTGCTTTGTGAGGTAATCACATTCTTAGTATAGAGGCTGATCTTCATCATCTTGACTTTCCTGTGTAGATTGGCACTTCTCTGTTTGACGAAGAGGGATCCAAGATCGTCAAAGACCTGATATCCAAAGCTGAGAAGAATGGCGTGAAGATTACCTTGCCTGTTGACTTTGTCACTGCCGATAAGTTTGATGAGAATGCCAAGACTGGCCAAGCCACTGTGGCCTCTGGCATACCTGCTGGCTGGATGGTGAGTCACTTGGGTGGTTGGTAGTATGAGTGAACAAATACATTTTGGTATCATTCATTCAACCAACCAATGGGAATTTTAAAAGCAGGGCTACAAATGTTGAGTGAGACTCTCCTTCGGGGAAAATCGATGGGGAAAAGCAGTGGTATCAGATTGCTGCTAAGACTTTTCATTAGTAATGTGGGGGCAAAACTGTTTTTTCTTTCTTCATCTATTTAATGTTTATTAAGTACTTGACTGTGTGCTGGGGATGATGCTATGTACTTTCATGGTTTGGGCTGTTCTGGATTATGTTGCTGCCTAGAAACCTGTATAAGAAATTTTTCTTATATGAAAACATTAAGATAGTACAAGTATAATTATTGCAAGCAGGGAAAAATTTATGTGTGTATTAAAGACTTATTTAGCTGATTGTAATGTTCTCCATATTTTATCATTCTAATAGCTGTACAAAATTGTTAATGGTGACATACTAGTTTGCTTATCGCTTTCCTTTTTTTTTTAGAATTATTTAAGCTTTCATATTTCTTTTTTCTTTTAAGATTTATTTTTTAAATTTATTTTTGGCTGCATCGGGTCTTAGTTGCAGCATGTGGCATCTTTCGTTGCGGCGCGTGGGCTTCTCTCTAGTTGTGGTGCTTGGGCTCCAGGGCGTGTGGGCTCTGTAGTTGTGACACGTGGGTTCTGTAGTTGTGGCACGTGGGTTCCAGAGCGTGTGGTCTCTGTAGTTTGCGGCACGCAGGCTGTAGTTGAGGCGTGCGAGCTCAGTAGTTGTGGCACATGGGCTTAGTTGCCCCGTGGCATGTGGATCTTAGTTCCCTGACCAGGGATTGAACCCGCATCCCCTGTATTGTAAGGCGGATTCTTTACCACTGGACCACCAGGGAAGTCCCATCACTTTCCTTTTGATAGGCATGTGGGTTTTATTTAGTTCAGTGTTTCTCAAAGTGTAGTCTCAAGAACAGCAGCATCGGACTTGCCTGCTGGCACAGTGGTTAAGAATCCGCCTGCCAGTGTAGGGGACGTGGGTTCGATCCCTGGTCCGGGAAGATTCCACATGCTGTGGAGCAACTAACCCTGTGCACCACAACTACTGAGCCTGCGTTCTAGAGCCTGGGAGCTACAACTACTGAGCCCACCAGCCTACAGCCCGTGCTCCACAACAAGAGAAGCCACTGCAATGAGAAAAGCCTGCACACCACAACGAAAAGTAGCCCCCACTGGTGGCAACTAGAGAAAGCCTGCGTGCAGCAACGAAGAACCAAAGCAGCCAAAAATAAATTAAAAAGAGAACAGCAGCATCAGCATCATTTTGAAACTCATTAAAAAATGCAGATTCCTGCCCCCTGCCCCCCGACCTGCTGAAGCAGAAACTCTGGGGGTAAGGCCCAGAAATTTGTGCTCGAACAAGCCATCCTGGTGATTCTGATGCACAACAAGATTTGAGAACCACTGATCTAGTTTAGTGTTTTTCAACCTCGGCACTATTGACATCTTGGGTAGTTTTAGTTGTGGAGGGCTGTTGTTGCCTTATAGGATGTTTAAGGCATTTTTGGCCACTAGATGCCAGAAGCAACCTCCTACCATCTCCAAATCATGACAATCAAAAATGTCTTGAGACATTGCCATATGTTCCCTAGGGAGGGATGGAATTGACCCTAGTTGAAAACCACTTATCTAGTTACACACAATCATAAAATAGTGTGGCTAAGAATGTTTTTATCAAATAACTTTTGAGGTTTTCCCTTAGACTTGATCTTCCATAAAGGATATGAACAGGTTTATAATTTTAAAGAATGAGGGGTATCTTTTGGTTCTAGAAGACACTCTGGTGTTCAGCCTTGAGTTCTGGTCTTGGTGGAGGTATGGTATTTGCTCCTCTAAGTAGCTTTTATTGGTAGCTCATCCTCTCTTTTAACTCTGCCCCTTAGGGCTTGGACTGTGGTCCTGAGAGCAGCAAGAAGTATGCTGAGGCTGTTGCTCGGGCTAAGCAGATTGTGTGGAATGGACCTGTGGGTGTATTTGAATGGGAAGCTTTTGCCCGAGGAACCAAAGCCCTCATGGATGAGGTGGTGAAAGCCACTTCCAGGGGCTGCATCACCATCATAGGTAAGGGGTCCTGTACAAAGCTATTGCCAATGTGAGCTGGCAGAATTCTGATCAGAGGAAAGTAGAGGGGAAATGGTTAACTTTTCCTAGGTTCCTTGGTGCCAGGTGAATCTTGAGAGCTAAATGGGTATATAATTCATGGAGGAACCTCTAAATGAGATGGACTTGGGGGGTTATCGGCTACCTTTTGGGCTCGAGAGCACATTGCCTTATAATTTTGGTGCCAATCTTTTTTCTTTTCTCTCCTTTCCCCTTTTTACTTGGCTTTCATTCAACAGGTGGTGGAGACACTGCTACTTGCTGTGCCAAATGGAACACAGAGGATAAAGTCAGCCATGTAAGCACCGGAGGTGGTGCCAGTTTAGAGCTCCTGGAAGGTGAGGTTCTTTAATGTTTTTCTGACTTATTTGGGGGAAGGATGGGGTTTATGCAGTGAGAGGTGAATAGAATGGAGTGGAGACGGTAGATAGTGTCATTAGCAGTCATTAGCTGGGCAGTACAAATGGAGGAGTTTCAAATAAAGCTCCTGGCTTCCATTTGAGGTGGGGAGGGCTACATGGGAAGACTTATTTTCAAAGAGGTTATGCTCTAGTAGACCTGGGACCCAAAATGTAAAAGTTACCTAGCTCCAGGCCATATACCCTAGAGAAGAGTTGATATGTTATTGGGCGGATAGAAGGGGACAGATCTGGCTTAGTGGATCCTATAGTAATGCTGTCTGTGTGTGTGTGTGTTCTCTCAAAAACAGGTAAAGTCCTTCCTGGGGTGGAGGCTCTCAGCAGTGTTTAGTACTTTCCTGCCTTTTGGTTCCTGTGCATAGCCCCTAAGTCAACTTAGTGCTTTCTGCATCTCCACTTGGCATTAGCTAATATCTTCCTCTATGTCAAGATTCAGCTAGTGGCCAAGAGATGTAGCGCCAGGAACCCTTAAACAGTTGTATGGCATCTCAGCTCACCTTTACTGCACCCTGGCTTTGCCTACATTCTTCAAGATCCCATTTGAATTTCTTAGAGACTAAACCGTTGTCCATTCTAGAGTGCATATATTTGTATTATGCCTGTTAAAAGAAAGTGAGCTGTGTTAGCTTAGTTCTCTTTATGAAGTAGCTTATTCTGATTAGCTTTGTCATAGTTTCACCACTCAGCATGGAAACAAAATGAAATTCCAGTTGTTGGTAAGGAGGGAGATGAAGTTGGTGATCTATTGAATAAATAATAAAAATATCCATTGAAACTGGGATTTTTTTCCTGTCATATTTTGTTAGGGTGAGAACAGAATCTTGAGGAAGGGATCAGATATCTACGTCCATGTTTCTAAGTAACATGCTTAAACTGTTAACTTCTTGATTTCATACATGGGAAGATTTAGCTCTCTTATAGCCTTTGTTCCATATGTATGTCCCCTTCTTAATTCTCCCAGTATAGTTTTGTCATAATTTTAGATTTGATCAATAGAGTCTACATTGTGATTATAAATATTATTCACAGCTGAGCTATGTCATATGCCATGATTATATTTACTTATGTATCTTTTAATTTTCTTTGGAGTTAAAAATAGTTTTAAAAATTAGTTTCTTTTTTACTATGTATCTATCACTGATTCATTCCCAGCATATTCAAACATATGGGACAGTAGGTTCATTTTTATTAGAGATGTCCCTCCTGCAGTCCTCTGTGTTCCTGTTCCAGTTTGTACTGGCTGCCCCCTATGTTGGCTGTACAGCTGTTGCCCTGGGGTTTCCTGTTTCCAGAGGAAATCTCTGTGGGGTAACTCTTGGGGATTCCTTTAACCTCCTGTGTTGAACCTTCCCTTTCCTGGATCTGTTTTCCCCTTCTTTCTTGGTTTACTTCTCCTTTTTGTGAAATACAAGACTCCATCCACTAGCTTTCTGAGAAATTGAGGGCGTAGGAGGCAAAATTTTTTGTATGTCTGAAGATATCTTTATTCAACTCTTATATTTGCCTGTTTGGTTATATGTAGAATTTCAGCCTACCTATCAGTTTCTCAGACTTAAAGCCTTTGATTCACTGTCATTGCTGAAAATCTAATGACATCCTACACTTGATCTTAGCCAAAAGGCCAAAGCGATTTCAATGACATTCTTATTCTTTTATTGTCCTTGTAATTTTCCCTCCTTTCTCTTTCCTGTCATTTTAATGGGAGTTTCAGGAATGAGCAAAGGTAAATGGTGCAATTTCAAAAGGTTGTGTGTAACTGGAATTTTTCTGCTGGGCATTTTACATACTAGAGTATGTATTTCACCTTTATGGATAAAGAAATAGTTAAACTATTGGACAGGATCACAGAGCCCGTAACAGCAGGGATTCAAATCCAGGTCTATCTGACTCCAAAGGCTGGTGCTTTTTCAGTGTGCCTCACTCCCTGAAATGATTCTTCTAGACTAGGACTTTTTTGCTTAACTCTGGAGAGAACAGCAAAAGAAAATTTTGGTGGCTGCTTTAAACAAAACAAATTTTGAAGGCTTGAATTTTTTCTAAAAATTCATTTGTATTTTAATACTGTCACCATAGTTGTAGTTAATTTTTAAAAACACCATATTTCTGCACATCTCTAATGGCATGCTCTACCCTGGTTTGAGAAGCAGGAATTCTAGTACAATCTTTTTTGTAGGTGAGGCCCAGAGATGCTACACATTGATCCAGAGAATTAATGTCATAGCCGGGCCAGAACTTTAGCATACTGATGACTTTCTTCCCCTACTGTTTACCTTTCCCTCAACATTTTATTATTTCAAATGTACAGAGGAATTGAAAGAATTGTAAACACCCATAAACCTAACACTTAGACTCTACAACTGCCATTCGTCCATCCATCAACCCCTGATTGTACCTTATAAGTAATTTCTACCAGACTCTGCTTCCAGGATCTTTTCCCCATTTATTTCAGTCATTAATCCAGAAAATGAATGGGGAAACGCAAACAGCCAAATATTTGGAGTACCTGCTATATGCTCAGGACATAATAGAGGCAGTATAAGATGATAGCAGTTATCTCCTGAAGGAATTTACAACCTAGTCAAGGAAGATAGTATATAACAAACAATTTATGCATATATAAACTAGAATTGTACAAGTATGTGCTTCCTGATTTAATACAGAGTTATGAATTATTGATAAAACACTGCAAAGGTTTAGGCTTAAGTGTAGCAAATTCACTTTTAACCCCCAGACAACATATGTATGCCTGTATATAGAAAAAAAATTATAATCATCATAAATGAGTTCAATCTCTTCTTTAGTTGTGTTTCCTGCTTCCTTTCTTTTCCTTTTTATGTCCAGAACTTCCCTCTAGTACATGATACAAAAGTCAAAAAGGAGTACAATGAGAAGACTCCTTCCTACCTTAGTCCCCTAGCCACCAGTTTCCCTTCTTAGAAGCAACCAGTCACTGTAAGACTGGTTTACTTCAATCTCGAGCTACTTAATGCATATAAAAAGGGTATGCATGTGCACGTGTGTGTTGGTGTATGGTGGCATAATTACACACACTGCTTTGTACCTGTCGTTCTGATGTTTTTTTTCCTTACCTCCTGAGTTACTTCTCTTCACTCTGGACCCCTTAGGCCACATCTTCCATTCTCCCTGCATAGTGGCTGTATTCCTATATTCTTACTCAGATCAAAGACACTTGTTTCCTACTTGTAGAAGGAAGAACTTGGGATGACAGTGTCCTCACCTCATTTCCTATCAGTACATCTTTTTAAAAAAAATCCACCTAGAAGCCGGAGGACAAGAGCTGCCTTAAGTCATTCTTTTTTTAAAAAAATTAATTTTTGGCTGTGTTGGGTCTTCGTTGCTGCATGTGGGCTTTCTCTAGTTGCAGTGAGCGGGGGCTACTCCTCGTTGCAGTGCATGGGCTTCTCATTGCGGTGGCTTCTCTTGTTGTGGAGCACAGGCTCTAGGTGCATGGGCTTCAGTAGTTGTGGCATGTGGGCCCTAGAGCACATGGGCTTCAGTAGTTGCAGCACGTGGGCTCAGTAGTTGCAGCACGTGGGCTCAGTAGTTGTGGTGCACGGGCTCAGTAGTTGTGGCTCGCAGGCTGTAGAACACAGGCTCAGCAGTTGTGGCTCATGGGCTTAGTTGCTCCGCGGCATGTGGGATCTTCCCGCACCAGGGCTCGAACCCATGTCCCCTGCATTGGTAGGCAGATTCTTAGCCACTACACCACCAGGGAAGTCCCTTAAGTCATTCTTGATGCTAGAATGGGTGGATGTAATTAGGAAAGGGAGATCTGCAAGATAAAGCAGTCTTCATCGGAAAGGGCAAACCACCCACTGGCTGGCTAAGAGAATGAACACTCAGATTGCAACCTCAATTATATGTATAAATTCCCACTAAAGACAGAGCATGTTATGTTAACAGATTTAAACCCATATCCTTTCATATTTATTTTGCTTCATTATGATGAGTCACATGCTGATTCCAAATAAAAGCAAGTAATTCCCTGATTTATAATCATCCATTAAGCAAATCTTGCTTTTTGGACCTCAGAATTACTGGGCCTTGTTCATCCTCTTTGAATCCCTTAAATCAAAAGTGAGAAATACAGTAAGTTCAATTATTTATTAATAATCTTGGAACAAATACGTTAACAATTCCTTAGAGTTATATAGCATTTTTACAATTTTGAAAGCACTTTCACATATACCAATTAAACCCTCACAACATCCCTGTGAGGTAGGCAGGGTTGGTGTTATTTTCCTATTACTAGTGAGGAGAACAAGGCTCATGGGTGAAGTAAGGTCACACAGTTGGTTAGCGATGGAGCCAGGACTAGAACCTAGGCTTTCTGACATGCCTCCCTGAGAACATTCAAGTAATGGCATCCTATGCTATATAATGAACATTTCTCTCCTATGATGATCAGATCTATTTTTATAAGTCTGGTATCACCTTTTCCTAATATCCAAAAACACTGAATCACAGTTTTGATGAGATATTTCTTCCCTGTTACTGGACTATTTCTCTTTGATGTATCAAGCACCATCCTAAGATGAAACTTACTTGTGTTTTAAGTTTTGAGGATCCTTGGCTATAAGTTCTAAATTATGATATAAAAATTTGTTTTAGAAATTCTGCAAAAGTATTCCTATGTTGAATATGTCAAACTTACTTAAACAACACAAGCCTGTTTATATTTTTGAAAGCTTTGCAGTCTTTCTCAATAGGATGTTTAGATGTGTATAAATGGAAAATAGGGAAAGGTGTTTAGCAACATTACTGGGAAGCCTATGCAGAATGCACCTAAACGCAAGTCACATCACACTAATTTGTTTGTGTTGGCCTTCTAGAGGAAGGAAAACCATTAGAAAACTTTCAGGTTTGATCCCATCATATGTGTGACATCCTCAGCAATAAGCTGGAAAAATCTGAATTATACCAATAGGGGGGTTCAAGCAGTAGTGATCAGAGCATATATATGTATGGTAGAAAGGAAGAAAACACTTGCTCTTCAGTGGTTTTGCCTAGGTCCAGTGTAAGTATACTTATCAAGGCAGATTTTAAGCTATAGCATCTTTCGTGTTAAATTTCAAATTGTGAAATATGGTGGAGTTATCAACTTGGAATATGACTGAAACTGAATGTAACTGACCCCAAACTACCTGTCAAAAGCAGAGTAATGCTCAATGGGCATAAAAGGTAAGGGATAAAACCCAACTGCTCTGGTATGGAGAGAAAAACAGCAAAATGCAAACCTTCTGGTTAAAGTGAACCATAGACCATCAGGCATGTAAAGCAGGTTTTAAAAATATGAAAATGACACTGAGCTGTATTATCAGGAATTACATTCCTAAAGTTCCAGTTTTGGCCTTTTAAATTTAAGAGCAATAGGGAGAAACGTAAGCCTGTGGGGAGGAGGTGGTGCAGAAAATGAATGGGATCTAGAAACGGGGCTGAGGAGGTGGGAAGTTAGGGAACATCAAGAAACAGCTTAAATATATTCAAAATGGATTTAGAATCCCTCTAAATCCAACCTCTCCAACAATATTTGCTAAATTGAGAGATCTGGTCAAAAAAGTTGGTGACAATAAAAGTGACTATTTTATCTTACAAAAGAAGTATTTAAATATAGATTAGAAATTATGCTGTTAAAGATTAGTCCACTGATCAGGCTGTAGAAAGTGAAACTTAAGTGTTGCTGTCAGATACATTGCAGAAAACTGCTTCCAAAAATAGAATTACCATAGCAGTACTCAACATTAATGAAACCATTAATAAACAAGCACTTAACTTTTTATACTTGAAGCCTAATGAAAAAACATTGGTACCCTTAAGAAATAAATATAACACTTTAAGGTGAAAGATATTGCAGCTACATTTAAGTTTTCGATCAAGAATGTTCTAGTTTGGTATACTGGGCTCAAAACCAACTACACGTTTGAAATGCATAGAGACTACACTATATTCCTTACATAGTATCATTGTCATCATCTTCATGTTTTCTCTTCAATGGGTTTGATTCATTGGCCGTGTTCTGTGATGAAACCATGTTGGTGGTAATAAGAATATTTTTGGGCCCAATCATTGAAGGATTAAGCAGAACATTTTGAACTGCAGTTGTTGCGGGAACTGTAAACAGAGGAGAAAACACCCCCAAACTATGAACTACACAGAATCAGAAACATATGGTAAAAAGTATTCAACAAAGCTGAAATGTAATTCGAATAATAATTTCTTTTTTTAAGGTTTTTAAAATAACATTTATTTCTTAAAAGTTAACATATGCATAATAGGAAACCAAAAAACACAAGAAGCAAAAAACAAAGTCATCTATAATCACAAGCAGTTTACCGTTTGATGTGTCCGTCTAGGTTTCGTTTGTGTATCTACATAACTAAGCATCCATTTTTATGTAATTAAGATCATACAGTTATGTATATGCTTTTTCACACATCATGAATATTTACCATTTCAAAGTCCCAAAGCTGTGAGTATTTTGACAGCCAAGAATACACTATACCAACTCAATCTGGAAGGAAAAAACATAATCCTGCCTTTTTTGGCGACAAAAATTTCATAAATCACAAAAATGGCAACAGGCCTCTAGATAAAGAGTTATGATTAAAATACTACATTCCCTTAATGTTCAATTAAAAATGAGACATAAAGCAAGAGTACACAAAGTATAATGCTTCTGAGAGTAAAAAGTATTCAACAAAGCTGAATGTAATTTTAATAACAATTTCAATAGCATGAAGTAAAACTATATCAGAAGAAACATAATTATACTGCATTAAGAGTTAAATTACATTTTTTAATGCTTTAAAGTACTTAAATTAGTATCTAGTATAAAGTTAAAGAAGTTCTGTTAGTTTTTTTTGTTTGCGGTACGCGGGCCTCTCACTATTGTGGCCTCTCCCGTTGTGGAGCACAGGCTCTGGACGCGCAGGCTCAGCGGCCATGGCTCACGGGCCTAGCTGCTCCGCGGCACGGATCTTCCCAGACCGGGGCACGAACCTGTGTCCCCTGCATCGGCAGGCGGACTCTCAACCACTGCGCCACCAGGGAAGCCCTGTTTTTAATTTACTTAAAATTTCAATTAGTTCTCAGTCATGGGAAGCAGTGCACTGGATTCATCATGGAACATACTAAAGGCACGTGTTCAAGGTCAGGAATCATGCTTCCTTACAGACCAATATTATGGTGTACGGTTAGGTTTCAGAAGATGTGAAATCTAAACATATTCATGAATAAACTACGTTATAACAGAATTCTACTTATATTATTCTAACTTTCTACATATACTTCCGTGAAGTGAATAAAAGTACAGTTTTCATTGGCTATATACTAAGTTGTATTATTTTCTTGAGCTTTAACCCTAAGTGATTTTGCCTGAGATTTGTAGACCGTAACTTATTTTAGTTCATAGGGTTCTTTGAGACTCTTGATGATCATGTTGAAATCTCTCCCTTCCCCCCAAAATGTTACATATATGTAAAATTTCATACAATTTTAGTGTGTTTATAGACTCCCTCTGAAGAACCCAGATTTGCAGCATTACGGCCGCCTTCCTGTTACGATATTAAAACAATTTAATTATTGCTATAGGAATACAAACTGTTCTGTTATCACGAATCATTCACAAATTTTAAAATTCAGAAAAATATTTTAAAAGAACCACTTTCAATCCCCCATGCCCTGCCCATCGTGTTACCTGGTTTGACAGGTGTGGACTGAGAAGGTGGAATCTGCACCGTAAATCTTTGGCTTGTCACTGACACTGGAGGTGCAACTTTATTTGGGACAGACACTGTTTGTGGGGTTGCTGTAGTTGTAATTAACAGACCATGTTAGTTAGGTGACTTATTATACAGGTTCAATTCCTGCTCTCCTTTAGCTTACCAGAAACTACCTTCAAAGCACAGGGAATTAATGAAAGATCTGCTTGAGTTTGAATCCAGGCTTTATCACCTACTAGCCGAGTGACCTTGGGCAAGTTATTTAATCTTTTTGTGCTTTTCTCATCTATCAAATGGGGATAACAATACCTGTTTCATAGGATTCTTGTGAGAATTAAAATAATCCATGTAAAACTCTTCACATAGCATCTGGCACTGAATTTTAGCTACATGAAGTCATGAAGTTGAACATTTAAATAAACAGCATTAAAGACCCAAGTTTTCTATTAATTACCTTATGTGGCACTTTTAATCTCTGTCACTTGCTGGGAATTAGGAGGTGTCTACTATGCCCATGAAGCTAAATCAACATGCATCTAACAGAAGCCTAACATATCTCCATCTTTAGGTAAGTTTTCCATGTATTAAGGAGTGGTCCAAAGAATTTGGTGAAGCTTAATGAAGCAATATAAGTATTTTATTTTGTCAAGAAAATTCACAGTAGGTGGATGTTTTCTTGTCCATTATCATAAGGAAATTGTTAACATTTATCTAAGTATGGAGTTTAGGTTTTAAAATTGAACAGAGTATATGCTTAGGTCTTATGCTTTATGAAACTCATTTAAATTTTTTTTAAAGTTTAAAACTTGCATCTTTAATAGTAGTTTTTAGCATCTACCTCACTCTAGACTTAAAAATCTCTAAAACATGTACAATAAATGTCTAACTAGGAATAAAAATCACAACTGATAACTAAAATTGGTTAACTTGCCAACACATGTAACTGATTAGTACAGCCTAGAGTTTTTAAAAAGTTGGTATTCACTTAAGAGATATGAACCCACAGATAAACAGTATATGATCAAAAAGTTACACAAATTATATATGCAAACTCCTGTCTACACAGGTCACATGCATATAATTAGACGTGTACAATTAATACTATACCAGTCTGGTTTTAGAATGCTGAAATGTGAATTCACACCCTGAAAATATGAAGAGGTTGTCTACACATCTCAAAAATCAAATGCTGCTTACACTAGAGCTATATGACATCTATAGTACTCAAGTTATAAGAGCTAAGAAATCAATACTGGTCAAAGAGAAGGGGATTTTTTTTCTGAAAAGACTTTGACTATGAAAAAATACAGCAGGAACGTAGGACAAAAAAATCAGGAAATCTAAATCCATTATTCATGTGTTCCTTAATATCTAAGCAACAATGACATTATGGTTTCTAAATGCCATTCTCCACTAAGAGGAACCAGGGCTCTTTAGAGAAATGGCTGATTCTAGGACTGGGGTAAGGAAAATATAAGATGAGCTTGGAACATCTTGTGCCAGGAAGCAAGAAATGGTCAAAGAATGATGGAGACCTGTCACAAAGGACACAGGAAACAGTCTGAAGGGGTGCTCACTGACCAATACAGGATAATCAGTACTACTTTTGAAAAGGTTATATTAAAAATGATTTTCTTTGAGTCTTAAGCTTTTTGTATACTTTAAACTTACTTCTTTTGATTGCATCTCTTGCCAATTTACTCAGAAATTTAATTTCTGATAATAAGTAGGCTACTGCTGTGAGTTTGGCAACTTTATTTGTATAAAACCCAGAAAGCACACTGCTTAAACTTCTGTTTTTGTTACCATAGTTAATACCGGCAACAATGTTGGGTAATGCCCAATTCTATACTCATTTGGGATCAGATATTCCTTGTCGCTTTCTCATTTTGAAATGATAAAATATGTTTATAGCTTTACTAGAGGACGAGTAAATGTATTAATGGCAACACATATCGGAATTTCTGACTCACCTTTTTACTTGGATTACAGTTCAAAATCAAGTGCTGAGGCACTTCTTTACCAGCCAAAAAAGCCATTTCCCTCTCGCACTTACCTATAGTAGGAGTGGTAGGTCTGCTACTAACAGCACCAACACTTAACCGTGGAACTAGTCTTCCTTGGTTAGGTCCCTAGGGGATTTAAAAAACAAATTAGTTTTAACGTTGTTCACACTTGACACCTAAACTTAGCAGGAAATGAAATTAGGATTGCTGATATGAATTATTAATAGATAATTGATGGCAAGAATGTCCTGTTTCTGTTCAGTGTTCTAATGCAACATTTAAACTAGGGTTTTCACAAATATCTATATATATACACACACATATAATACAAACAATACATATCTATATAAACATGGATAAGAATATATATATAAAATACATAATTCTATATAGTTTTAAAGTTTGAGGTAGAGTGTTATTTGGGGATAACAGCTAACTTCCTTATGATTTTTTAACCTTAACTAGTCAATATCTTAACCCAGTAAGAAACTTCCTTATAGTGGAATTTCAGAGGTACAGAGGTAGGCCAATGTAGGGAGAACTTTCTCAGTGGTGGGAGAGCCTTAGGTCATATTTCAGAAAGCAAGTCCAATGCCTGATGGTATATCATTTACTCTGTTATGGTATAGTGTAAAGATTGGGAGTTATGAGACCTGGGAATCAGTCTTAACTTTGCTACTAACTTCATAGATGAGTTCGGGCTCACTTCCCTGATGAGTTAGATGAACAATAAAGTTCCTTTTAGCCCTCAAAATCTTGGATCATATATTCTATATTTTAACATAGTAGCTAATTGCAGACATAGTATTTTCAAGGAACTAAATTTTAAAAAATCCTAGTAAATTATCTTAGCCTTTAATTTACTGCACTATTTACCCCTAACACATCTTACCCTTTTTAAAAGCTAAGATGACTAAAAATTCTTACCTTTTTAATTAAGGACTTTAGCCTATAGTTTGGAGCTGTTAAGCAGTATCTGTCAGGTGGCAGTCTGGGTCCTGCATATGGCTTAATCAGTGGTAAAGGGGTTTGATTTTTCTGCCTTGCAATATCCAGTAAAAACTAAAAAAAAAAATCCTTATTAGAACTACAATTAAAAATTATAAGTAAAATGAACTTCAAATAAAATTTTGCTCACATCTCTCGGGGGAGGAGAGGTAAAAGACTGGTCAGCCCGACACTGGATTGCCAGTCTCACATCATCTGCATCAACATTAGGTTTCTTAGCATGGCTTGAATAAATTTTTGCATCATCCAGAATTGAAGTCACATATCCTTTAAGAACAAAACATTATTTAAAACATATGAAAATAGATTACTATTTATGGCCAGTTTTTAAAAAGTTTCACTAATTTCCAGAAAGTTTATGAATTTTGGTTCTAATATCTAATTGTCCTATCTATATGATCAATTTGAAACAGATATCACAATATACTGTTCCCTAGCCTGAGCTCCTTTTTACTGCTTTCTGAATTCTATAACATTAACTCTTTTTTTTCTTCACATATTTTTAAGACTTTATTTCTGTAGAGTAGTTTTAGGTTCACAGCAAAATTGAGGGGAATATACAGAGATTTCCTATATACTCCCTGACGCCATACATGCATAGCATCCTCTATTATCAATGTTCCCTGCAAAGTGGTGCGTTTGTTACAATTGATAGTCCTACACGGACCCATCATAATCCCCGATAGTCCGTAGTTTATATTATGGTTCACTCTTGGAACTCTACATTTTGTGGGTTTGGACAAATGTATAATGACATATTATGACATTAACTGTTAAAGTATTTTGGTTGAAAATGTTCTTACAATGAACGATTTTTAAAATTCACAAGTTAGGCGATTTTGGTGTTTTGTTAACTTACGGAAAGCAAATTCCAACATTTGATTTATAACCCTTGGTTCGTACTCCGTAATTCCCATATCCTTCAGGATCTGTGCCATCACCTGTGGATTCAAATAAAAACGCCAGATGCATAATCTAGGTATAGAAATCAAGACTGGACCGAAGGTAGTAATTATATTTATGATACAAGGTTCCCCCTTCTCTGGGTTCCAAACTTGTACTTTTCCTTTTCCTCCCAAGCGAGTGTCAGGTTCACACCAAATCTCGTCTTGATCTCTTTGCTGAAAACTTTTTTTTTTGGCGGGGGTGGGGGCGGGGGCAAAGAGAAGAAAAAGGCCCGGGTTGGCTTTCCCAGTCGAGGTAGGGGTGGTTACAGCTGGTTGTCATTTTCAGATGTGGCGACTGGGGTAGCTTTCCATCAGAACACTGGAGGCGCGAGCCAGGATTCGCAGATGGGGCGGGACGACTAGGCGGCCCGGGGCCCGAGGCCCAGGAGACAAAGCCGGGAGGCCGGCCTGCGCATCCGGTGGGCCGCCAGCCTCCCTCCGGCTGGGCCGCCGGGGTGGCGGGAGAGAGCCCTGGGGTCCAGGGCACTCGAATCTCCAGCTCCTGGCGGCCCTGGCATGGCTGAAGTCGACCCGCGAGCCCATCATCAGGCCCTCCCCCCAGGCCCGCCTCTCAGGTCCCCGGCTGCGGTCGCGCCCAGCTTCGCACCCCGCCTCGCATCCTTCGCACTCACCAAGGCATCTCTCGGAGCGTTCTTGGGAGGCGCCATCTTGCCCGACTCCATGTTATCCTGCTGCTCGTCATCCGGGGATAGAGGACTGCTCGCGGATTCCTCGCTCAGGCTCCACCCCTCCGGGCGCGGAGGGCGGGATTACCGCGCCGGTCCTTTTGCTCCGCTGGCTGCCGCTTCCCAGCCGCCCGCCCGCCCCGCGGAGGCAGAGGGAGGCCGGGCTAGCAGGGAGCTCACGGCGCTGAAGCCTTTTCCGAAGAGCCCTCGGCCAACGCTTGGAAGACTGATAAGTTCGCCTTCCCAGAGCTGTTCCCCAGAAAAGTACACGAAAAGGGGCACCCTTGTCTTTTCTGGGGCCCCTCCTCACGTCCCCTGCAGCCACCCTGGCCCCTTCCCTCTCCCTGAATGTCTGCAGAGTCCCTGCATCCACCTGCCTTTGTGGTAGTGCTGCCTGGTCAAATGCAGAAAGCCCAGTTAAATTTGAATGTCAGATCAATAATCACGTTTTTAGCATAAGTTTATCCCAAATATTACACGGGCTATACTTACACTATGAAATGATTTATTGTTGATCTGATATTCAAATTTAACTGGGTGCTCTCTATTTTTTGTTTTTGTTTTTTTTGCGGTGTGCGGGCCTCTCACTGTTGTGGCCTGTCCCGTTGCGGAGCACAGGCTCCGGACGCGCAGGCTCAGCGGCCATGGCTCACGGGCCCAGCCGCTCCGCGGCATGTGGGATCCTCCCAGACCGGGGCACGAACCCGTGTCCCCTGCATCGGCAGGGGGACTCTCAATCACTGCGCCACCAGGGAAGCCCTATGTGCTCTCTCTCTTTTTTTTTTTTTCAAAATTCCAATGACATTTTAAATTTTTATTATTTATTTTTTAAACATCTTTATTGGGGTATAATTGCTTTACAATGGTGTGTTAGTTTCTGCTTTATAACGAAGTGAATCAGTTATACATATACATATGTTCCCATCTCTTCCCTCTTGCGTCTCCCTCCCTCCCACCCTCCCTATCCCACCCCACCAGGCGGTCACAAAGCACCGAGCTGATCTCCCTGTGCTATGCAGCTGCTTCCCACTAGCTATCTACCTTACGTTTGGTAGTGTATATATGTCCATGCCTCTCTCTCGCTTTGTCACAGCTCCCCCTCCCCCCTCCCCATATCCTCAAGTCCGTTCTCTAGTAGGTCTGTGTCTTTATTCCTGTCTTACCCCTAGGTTCTTCATGACATTTTTTCCCCTTAAATTCCATATATATGTGTTAGCATACGGTATTTGTCTTTCTCTTTTTGACTTACTTCACTCTGTATGACAGACTCTAGGTCTATCCACCTCATTGTGCTCTCTATTTTTATTTGCTAAATCTGGCAACTCTACCCTATGGTCTGCTCTCCACCCAGCAGGCATTTGGTCAGCTCTCCTCACACTCAAAGCCCTGTCATAATTGCTCATTTCATACTGATGCAAAGCTAAAGCCTTTGACAGCCTGAAAGATTCGCCCCTGGAGCCCCAAATGCCTTCTTCCCACTCTCCACAGAACAGCCTGAGGGTCTTTCAGAAAACATGCATCAGTTAACTGTCTCTGGCTTTAAGTGTCCCAAAGAGAACTCTTTCTTCCTCCTCAACATCCACCAACGCCCTCCATTTCTGAGAAATGCACTCTGACCCACCCAGGCGGGAAGAGCCGTCAGCCATGTTATACTCTTTCCCGAACAAGCCACACTTAAGTCTAGCAGCAAGTCCTGTCAGGGTGACCTCCCAAAGTCACAAAACCTCTGTCCATGGCTCCACATCTCCATCCAGTGCTACCATGCTAATGGTCCAAGCTAACAGCCCTAATTACCAAGGCTACAGCAAGAGGACCCCGAAATTGTGCTCCCCCACATTTTTACACAACCGGAGAGATCTCTTAGTCATAAACTAAATAATTGCATTCCTTTCCTTAAAACCCTCTAATGGCTTCCCTCACACACACACACACACACACACAAGTTCAAACTAATTTCTGGGGCTTGGCGGGCCCTTCAGTTTTGGCCACCGTCTTACCTCATCGGGCCTGTCTGAATCCGTCCACCACACAGCCATATTGAACTCTGAGCAGGTCTCCCCACGACCCACGTGTTCTTAACACTGTGGTTCCGGGAGGAACACTGATCCTCATGCTACGCAAGCGCCTTTCCCAGTTCAGAGCGGGGAACGTCTATGTAAGACTAATAATGTTTTTCGAATAGGTAGCATATACGCAGGGTACAAATATTTTAAAATATATTTAAAAACTAAGAAAAAGCCTCTCTGGCTTGTTCCAGCCACTCATTTCTCTTTCGCAGAAGGCATCACTGTTTACCAGTTTCTTGTCTATTTAATTTGCAAATATTACCTTCTTTATATCTTTTTCCCCTACCCAAATGGTACTGTACTGTTGGGGTGACCAACCTTTAGAGAGCCAATCAGGACACAGCTGTACTAGATGAAAAGACCCATAAGATGTAATAAATAGTTGTATACATGTGTTATTGCTGTAATATAAAAATATGAAAATAGATGTTCATTTAAAATTGTTTTTCTGTAGTATTTACTTTTCTGTTACATACATGCTATTTAAATAAAACAATAGGACTACTTAACAGTGGCAATTAGTAGTAATTAATAGGACTAATTAATTTTAACCATATTTTTCATATTTCTGTCCTGTCACAGCAATTTATTTCAACTCTTGGTTGTTTAAATTTTTTTAGGTCATATTATTGTATATTTTCAATATACATAAATGTAAGACTAAAAAAGAAGAATGTAAACACAATAAAACAAATTAAACAGCTATTATCTATTGCCTATATTTAATAAAAAAATTACAATGAAATGTTCCTTTTGGCACCAGAGTATAGTAGGATATTTTTACTCTTTGTTTCTTTTCTAATAATACTTCTCTGAACTTCCTGCAGACTGTAGGACATCCTTCTTTTATGTAGTGGTAAAACTGAATATGATCAAACATAATATTCATTTTGATATGCATCTCTGCTCTTATCAAGCCTACATTAGACTGATTCCTGGTGTCAGTCCAGTGTGATGACATCAAGCTAAATATCCTTTCAAAAAAAGTGTTTGAGTATGGAGTACTCCTAAATATTACTTACTAGAAATAGCAGGTTTTTAGACTTGTAGAAATTAGTTCTCAGTTCTCCAAAAAATGCCCATCCACTTAGTACTAGAGGCTTGTCTTGGTAAACCAGCTATTTGCCAGTCAATTAGGCCATTTGCATCTACACATTCATCATATAGTCTGTCAATGTCTAAAATATCCATCCTTTTTTAACATTCTGAAGCATGTTAGATGTCATCATAAATTAAATCTTTCTTTCTCAGGGAAAAAAGGTTTTCAAGCACAAAGGTAATTTGAACTCATGAAATTGAAGTTGGATTCCAAATAAGTTAAAATTTTAGTAAAGAAATGAGAGAGTCCTGTTTAACTCAGGTGCCTTTCTGGCAACATTCCTTTTTCTTTTTTCTTTTCTTCTTTTTTTTTTGATGGAGACTTTAGGGTTTTCAATATATAGTATGTCATCATGTCATCTGCAAATAGTGACAGTTTTACTTCTTCCCTTCTAATTTGGATGCATTTTATTTCTTTTTCTTGTCTGGTTACTGTGGTTAGGACTTCCATAACAATGTTAAATAGAAACGGCGAGAGGGGGCATCCTTGTCTTGTTCCTGATTTTAGAGGAAAGGCTTTCAATTTTTCACCATTTAGTATGATGTAAGCTGTATGTGTGTCATAAATGGCCTTTATTATGTTGAGATATGTTCCCTCTACACCAACTTTGTTGAGAGTTTTTTATCATGAATGGATGTTGAATTTTGTCAAATGCTTTTTCTGCATCTGTTTAGATGATTATGTGATTTTTTTTTTTTTTGGGTTCTTTATCTTTTTTATTGATTTATAGTACTCTTCATATGTTACAAAGATTAAAACTTTGTCTAATAGACTGTATTTGTTTCTTGTCTTTAAGCTTTCTCTTTTTTTTGCCATAACACATTTTTAATTATTTAGAAGAAATGTGCTAGAGGAAGACATCGGTGAAGGCTCTCATGATATTAGGGTTGGAAAGTCAGTTTTTCTTCCTCTATTATTTCTTTTCTTTTTTTTTTTTTTTTTTAACATCTTTATTGGGGTATAATTGCTTTACAATGGTGTGTTAGTTTCTGCTTTATAACAAAGTGAATCAGTCATACATAAACATATGTTCCCATATGTCTTCCCTGTTGCGTCTCCCTCCCTCCCACCCTCCCCATCCCACCCCTCCAGGCTGTCACAAAGCACCGAGCCAATATCCCTGTGCCATGCGGCTGCTTCCCACTAGCTATCTACCTTACTGCGTTTGTTACTATGTATATGCCCATGACTCTCTCTCGCCCTGTCACAGCTCACCCTTCCCCCTCCCCATAACCTCAAGTCCGTTCTCTAAGAGGTCTGCGTCTTCATTCCTGCTTTACCCCTAGGTTCTTCATGACATTTTTTTCTTAAATTCCATATATATGTGTTAGCATACGGTATTTGTCTTTTTCTTTCTGACTTACTTCACTCTGTATGACAGACTCTAGGTCTATCCACCTCATTACAAATAGCTCAATTTCGTTTCTTTTTATGGCTGAGTAATATTCCATTGTATATATGTGCCACATCTTCTTTATCCATTCATCCGATGACGGGCACTTAGGTTGTTTCCATCTCCGGGCTATTGTAAATAGAGCTGCAATGAACATTTTGGTACATGACTCTTTTTGAATTTTGGTTTTCTCAGGGTATATGCCCAGTAGTGGGATTGCTGGGTCATATGGTAGTTCTATTTGTAGTTTTTTAAGGAACCTCCATACTGTTCTCCATAGTGGCTGAACCAATTCACATTCCCACCAGCAGTGCAAGAGTGTTCCCTTTTCTCCACACCCTCTCCAGCATTTATTGTTTCTAGATTTTTTGATGATGGCCATTCTGACTGGTGTGAGATGATATCTCATTGTAGTTTTGATTTGCATTTCTCTAATGATTAATGATGTTGAGCATTGTTTCATGTGTTTGTTGGCAGTCTGTATATCTTCTTTGGAGAAATGTCTATTTAGGTCTTCTGCCCATTTTTGGATTGGGTTGTTTGTTTTCTTGTTATTGAGCTGCATGAGCTGCTTGTAAATTTTGGAGATTAATCCTTTGTCGGTTGCTTCATTTGCAAATATTTTCTCCCATTCTGAGGGTTGTCTTTTGGTCTTGTTTATGGTTTCCTTTGCTGTGCAAAAGCTTTGAAGTTTCATTAGGTCCCATTTGTTTATTTTTGTTTTTATTTCCATTACTCTAGGAGGTGGGTCAGAAAGGATCTTGCTTTGATTTATGTCATAGAGTGTTCTGCCTATGTTTTCCTCTAAGAGTTTGATAGTTTCTGGCCTTACATTTAGGTCTTTAATCCATTTTGAGCTTATTTTTGTGTATGGTGTTAGGGAGTGATCTAATCTCATACTTTTACATGTACCTGTCCAGTTTTCCCAGCACCACTTATTGAAGAGGCTGTCCTTTCTCCATTGTACATTACTGCCACCTTTATCAAAGATAAGGTGTCCATATGTGCATGGGTTTATCTCTGGGCTTTCTATCCTGTTCCATTGATCTATCTTTCTGTTTTTGTGCCAGTACCATACCGTCTTGATGACTGTAGCTTTGTAGTATAGTCTGAAGTCAGGGAGCCTGATTCCTCCAGTTCCTTCTTTCGTTCTCAAGATTGCTTTGGCTATTCGGGGTCTTTTGTGTTTCCATACAAATTGTGAAATTTTTTGTTCTAGTTCTGTGAAAAATGCCAGTGGTAGTTTGATAGGGATTGCATTGAATCTATAGATTGCTTTGGGTAGTAGAGTCATTTTCACAATGTTGATTCTTCCAATCCAAGAACATGGTATATCTCTCCATCGATTTATATCATCTTTAATTTCTTTCATCAGTGTCTTATAATTTTCTGCATACAGGTCTTTTGTCTCCTTAGGTAGGTTTATTCCTAGATATTTTATTCTTTTTGTTGCAATGGTAAATGGGAGTGTTTTCTTGATTTCACTTTCAGATTTTTCATCATTAGTATATAGGAATGCCAGAGATTTCTGTGCATTAATTTTGTATCCTGCCACTTTACCAAATTCATTGATTAGCTCTAGTAGTTTTCTGGTAGCATCTTTAGAGTTCTCTATGTATAGGATCATGTCATCTGCAAACAGTGACAGCTTTACTTCTTCTTTTCCAATTTGGATTCCTTTTATTTCCTTTTCTTCTCTGATTGCTGTGGCTAAAACTTCCAAAACAATGTTGAATAATAGTGGTGAGAGTGGGCAACCTTGTCTTGTTCCTGATCTTAGTGGAAATGCTTTCAGTTTTTCACCATTGAGGATGATGTTTGCTGTGGGCTTGTCATATATGGCCTTTATTATGTTGAGGAAAGTTCGCTCTATGCCTACTTTCTGCAGGGTTTTTATCATAAATGGGTGTTGAATTTTGTCAAAAGCTTTCTCTGCATCTATTGAGATGATCATATGGTTTTTCTCCTTCAATTTGTTAATATGGTTTATCACATTGATAGATTTGCATATATTGAAGAATCCTTGCATTCCTGGAATAAACCCCACTTGATCATGGTGTATGATCCTTTTAATGTGCTGTTGGATTCTGTTTGCTAGTATTTTGTTGAGGATTTTTGCATCTATGTTCATCAGTGATATTGGCCTGTAGTTTTCTTTCTTTGTGACATCCTTGTCTGGTTTTGGTATCAAGGTGATGGTGGCCTCGTAGAAGGAGTTAGGGAGTGGTCCTCCCTCTGCTATATTTTGGAAGAGTTTGAGAAGGATAGGTGTTAGCTCTTCTCTAAATGTTTGATAGAATTCGCCTGTGAAGCCATCTGGTCCTGGGCTTTTCTTTGTTGGAAGATTTTTAATCACAGTTTCAATTTCAGTGCTTGTGATTGGTCTGTTCATATTTTCTATTTCTTCCTGATTCAGTCTTGGCAGGTTGTGCATTTCTAAGAATTTGTCCATTTCTTCCAGATTGTCCATTTTATTGGCATAGAGTTGTTTGTAGTAATCTCTCATGATCTCTTTTATCTCTGCAGTGTCAGTTGTTACCTCTCCTTTTTCATTTCTAATTCTATTGATTTGAGTCTTCTCCCTTTTTTTCTTGATGAGTCTGGCTAGTGGTTTATCTATTTTGTTTATCTTCTCAAAGAACCAGCTTTTAGTTTTATTGATCTTTGCTATTGTTTCCTTCATTTCTTTTTCATTTATTTCTGATCTGATTTTTATGATTTCTTTCCTTCTGCTAGCTTTGGGGTTTTTTTGTTCTTCTTTCTCTAATTGCTTGAGGTGCAAGGTTAGGTTGTTTATTCGAGATGTTTCCTGCTTCTTAAGGTGGGCTTGTATTGCTATAAACTTCCCCCTTAGAACTGCTTTTGCTGCATCCCACAGGTTTTGGGTCGTTGTGTCTCCATTGTCATTTGTTTCTAGGTATTTTTTGATTTCCTCTTTGATTTCTTCAGTGATCTCTTCATTATTAAGTAGTGTATTGTTTAGCCTCCATGTGTTTGTATTTTTTACAGATCTTTTCCTGTAATTGATATCTAGTCTCATGGCGTTGTGGTCAGAAAAGATACTTGATACAATTTCAATTTTCTTAAATTTACCAAGGCTTGATTTGTGACCTAAGATATGATCTATCCTGGAGAATGTTCCATGAGCACTTGAGAAAAATGTGTATTCTGTTGTTTTTGGATGGAGTGTCCTATAAATATCAATTAAGTCCATCTTGTTTAATGTATCATTTAAAGCTTGTGTTTCCTTATTTATTTTCATTTTGGATGATCTGTCCATGGGTGAAAGTGGGGTGTTTAAGTCCCCTACTATGAATGTGTTACTGTCGATTTCCCCTTTTATGGCTGTTAGTATTTGCCTTATGTATTGAGGTGCTCCTATGTTGGGTGCATAAATATTTACAATTGTTATATCTTCTTCTTGGATCGATCCCTTGATCATTATGTAGTGTCCTTCTTTGTCTCTTTTAATAGTCCTTATTTTAAAGTCTATTTTGTCTGATATGAGAATTGCTACTCCAGCTTTCTTTTGGCTTCCATTTGCATGGAATATCTTTTTCCATCCCCTTACTTTCAGTCTGTATGTATCTCTAGGTCTGAAGTGGGTCTCTTGTAGACAGCATATATAAGGGTCTTGTTTTTGTATCCATTCAGCTAATCTGTGTCTTTTGGTGGGAGCATTTAGTCCATTTACATTTAAGGTAATTATCGATATGTATGTTCCTATTCCCATTTTCTAAATTGTTTTGGGTTCGTTATTATAGGTCTTTTCCTTCTCTTGTGTTTCTTGCCTAGAGAAGATCCTTTAGCATTTGTTGTAAAGCTGGTTTGGTGGTGCTGAACTCTCTCAGCTTTTGCTTGTCTGTAAAGGTTTTAATTTCTCCATCAAATCTGAATGAGATCCTTGCTGGGTAGAGTAGTCTTGGCTGCATGTTCTTCTCCTTCATCACTTTCAGTATGTCCTGCCACTCCCTTCTGGCTTGTAGGGTTTCTGCTGAGAGATCAGCTGTTAACCTTATGGGGATTCCCTTATGTGTTATTTGTTGTTTTTCCCTTGCTGCTTTTAATATGCTTTCTTTGTATTTAATTTTTGACAGTTTGATTAATATGTGTCTTGGCGTATTTCTCCTTGTATTTATCTTGTATGGGACTCTCTGTGCTTCCTGGACTTGATTAACTATTTCCTTTCCCATATTAGGGAAGTTTTCAACTATAATCTCTTCAAATATTTTCTCAGTCCCTTTCTTTTTCTCTTCTTCTTCTGGAACCCCTATAATTCGAATGTTGGTGCGTTTAATGTTGTCCCAGAGGTCTCTGAGACTGTCCTCAGTTCTTTTCATTCTTTTTTCTTTATTCTGCTCTGCAGTAGTTATTTCCACTATTTTATCTTCCAGGTCACTTATCCGTTCTTCTGCCTCAGTTATTCTGCTATTGATCCCATCTAGAGTACTTTTAATTTCATTTATTGTGTTGTTCATCGTTGCTTGTTTCCTCTTTAGTTCTTCTAGGTCCTTGTTAACTGATTCTTGCATTTTGTCCAATCTATTGTCCATTCTATCTCCAAGATTTCGGATCAACCTTACTATCATTATTCTGAATTCTCTTTCAGGTAGACTGCCTATTTCCTCTTCATTTGTTAGGTCTGGTGGGTTTTTATCTTGCTCCTTCATCTGCTGTGTGTTTTTCTGTCTTCTCATTTTGCTTATCTTACTGTGTTTGGGGTCTCGTTTTTGCAGGCTGCAGGTTTGTAGTTCCTCCTGTTTTTGATGTCTGTCTCCAGTGGCTAAGGTTGGTTCAGTGGGTTGTGTAGGCTTCCTGGTGGAGGGGGCTAGTGCCTGTGTTGTGGTGGATGAGGCTGGATCTTGTCTCTCTAGTAGGCAGGTTCACGTCTGGTGGTGTGTTTGGGGGTGTCTGTGGCCTTATTATGATTTTAGGCAGCCTCTCTGCTAATGGGTGGGGTTGTGTTCCTGTTTTGCTAGTTGTTTGGCATAGGTTTTCCAGCACTGTGGCTTGCTGGTCGTTGAGTGAAGCTGGGTGCTGGTGTTAAGATGGAGGTCTCTGGGAGATTTTCGCCGTTTGATATTATGTGGAGCTGGGAGGTCTCTTGTTGATCAGTGTCCTGAAGTTGGCTGTCCTACCTCAGAGGCAGAGCCCTGCCTCCTGGCTGGAGCACCAAAAGCTTTTCATCCACAGGCTCAGGATAAAAGGGAGAAAAAGTAGAGGGAATTAGTAGAAGTATGAGGAAAGAAAGAAGGAAAGGAGGGTAGGAAGGAAGGAAGAAAGAAAGAAAGAAGCAAAGAAGGAAAGAAGGCAAGAAGGAAAGAAAGGAGGGAGGGAGGGAGGGAGGAAGGAAGGAAGGAGGGAAAGAAGGAAAAAAGACAGAAAGAAAGAAGATACAGTAAAAATAAAATAAAGTATAATAAAGTTATTGAATTAAAAACTTCTTATTTAGAAAAAAAAAAAAGGGACGGAAAGAACCTTAGGACAAATGTTGGAAGCAAAGCTATACAGACAAAATCTTACACAGAAGCATACACATACACCCTCACTAAAAGAGGTAAATGGGGAAAAATCCTAAATCTTGCTGTCAGAGACCACCTCCTCAATTTGGGATGATTCATTGTCTAAAGGAGGGAAGGAAGGACGGAAAGAAAGAAAGAAAGAACGAAGGTAAAGTGTAATAAGGTTATTAAAATTAATTATTAAGAAAAAAAATTAAAAAAAAAACATGGACGGATAGAACCCTAGGACAAATGGTGGAAGCAAGACTATACAGACAAGATCTCACACAGACGCATACACATACACATTCACAAAAAGAGGAAAGGGGGAAAAATCATAGATCTTGCTCCTAAAGTCCACTTCCTTAATTTGGGATGATTGGTTGTCTATTCAGGTATTCCACAGATGCAGGGTACATCAAGTTGATTGTGGAGCTTTAATCCGCTGCTTCTGAGGCTGCTGGGAGAGATTTCCCTTTCTCTTCTTTGTTCTCACAGCTCCCAGGGCTAAGCTTTGGATTTGGCCCTGCCACTGCGTGTAGATCGCTGGAGGGCGTCTGTTTTTTGCTCAGACAGGATGGGGTTAAAAGAGCCGCTGATTGGGGGCTCTGTCGCACTCAGGCCGGCGGGGACGAAGGGGCACAGAGTGCGGGGCGGGCCTGCGGTGGCAAAGGCCGGCGTGACTTTGCACCAGCCTGAGGCGCGCTGTGCGCTCTCCCGGGGATGTTGTCCCTGGATCCCGGGAACCCGGCAGTGGCGGGCTGCACAGGCTCCGCGGAGGAGGGGTGTGGAGAGTGACCTGTGCTCGCACACAGGCCCCTCGGTGGCGGCAGCAGCAGCCTTAACGTCTCCCGCCCGCCTCTGGGGTCCGCGCTTTTAGCCGCGGCTTGCGCCCGTCTCTGGATTCCGCGCTTTCAGCCGCGGCTCGCGCCCGTCTCTGGATTCCGCGCTTTCAGCCGCGGCTCGCGCCTGCCTCTGGATTCCGCGCTTTCAGCCGCGGCTCGCGCCCGTCTCTGGATTCCGCGCTTTCAGCCGCGGCTCGCGCCCGTCTCTGGGGTTCGCGCTTTTAGCCGCGGCTCGCGCCCGTCTCTGGAGTTCCTTTAAGCAGCGTTCTTAAACCCCTCTCCTCACGCCCCAGAAAACAAAGAGGGAAGGAAAAGTCTCCTGCCTCTTCTGCAGGTGCAGGCTTTTCCCCGGACTCCCTCCCGGCTAGCTGTGGTGCACTAACCCCTTCAGGCTATGTTCAAGCCGCCAACCCCAGTCCTCTCCCTGCGCTCCGGCCTCAGCTCGCAGCCCCGCCCGCCCCGGCGGGTGAGCAGACAAGCCTCTCGGGCTGGTGAGTGCCGGTCGGCACCGATCCTCTGTGCGGGAATCTCCCCGCTTTGCCCTCCGCACCCGTTGCTGTGCACTCCTCCGCAGCTTCGAAGCTCCCCCCTCCGCCTCCCGCAGTCTCCGCCCGCGAAGGGGCTTCCTAGAGTGTGGAAACTTTTCCTCCTTCACAGCTCCCTCCCACTGGTGCAGGTGCCGTCCCTATTCTTTTGTCTCTGTTTTTTCTTTTGCCCTACCCAGGTACGTGGGGAGTTTCTTGCCTTTTGGGAGGTCTGAGGTCTTCTGCCAGCCTTCAGTAGGTGTTCTGTAGGAGTTGTTCCACGTGTAGTTGTATTTCTGGTGTATCTGTGGGGAGGAAGGTGATCTCCGCGTCTTACTCTTCCGCCATCTTCCGCCTTCCCTCTATTTCTTTTCTTTTTCTTTTCCTTTGTGCTTTGTCTAGTTCCGCTTGCTCAGAGGGTGTCGCGTGCAGAGTCCTTGCACCCAGCACTGAAGACCGAGGCTCCTAGCGCGAAACAGCCAGCAGCACCTACACGGGGATTCAAGATGGCCGATTATGTGATTTTTATCCTTCATTTTGTTAATGTGGTGTATCACATTGATTGATTTGTGGATATTGCACCATCCTTGCGTCCCTGGAATAAATCCCATTTGATCATGGTGTATGATTATTTTAATATATTGTGGAATTTGTTTTGCTACTATTCTGTTCAGAATTTTTGCATCTATGTTCATCAGGGATATTGACCTGTAATTTTCTTTTTATGTAATGTCATTGTCTGGTTTTGGTATCAGAGTAATGGTAGCCTAGTAGAGTAAACTTGGAAGTGGTTCCTCCTCTTCAATTTCTGGAATCGTTTGAGAAGAATAGGTATTAACTCTTCTTTATATATTTGGTAGAATTCCCATGAAGCTGTCTGGTACTGGAGTTTTGCTTGTAGGGAGTTTTTTTTGTTTTTTTTTTTTGTTTTTTGTTTTTTTGCGGTATGCAGGCCTCTCACTGTTGTGGCCTCTCCCGTTGCGGAGCACAGGCTCCGGACGCGCAGGCTCAGCAGCCATGGCTCACGGGCCTAGCTGCTCTGTGGAATGTGGGATCTTCCCGGACCGGGGCACAAACCCGTGTCCCCTGCATCGGCAGGCGGACTCTCAACCACTGCACCACCAGGGAAGCCCCTAGTAGGGAGTTTTTGATTACTGATTCATTTTCAATACTAGTAATTAATCTGTTCAGATTATCCATTTCTTTACTCAGTCTCAGAAGATTGTATGTTTCTAGGTAGTTATCCATTTCTTTAGATTGTCCAATTTGTTGGCATAAAACTATTTATAGTATTTGCAAATGAGCCTGGCTAATAACTTATCAATTTTGTTTATCTTTTCAAAAAAACAGGCTCTTGGTTTCATTGATCTTTTCTACTTTTTGGTCTCTTTTTTATTCATCTCCTCTCTGATCTTTATAATTTCCTTCCTTCTGCTGACTGTGGGCTCTGTTCTTCTTTTTCTAATTACTTTAGATGGTAGGTTAGGTAGTTTATTTGAGATTTGTCTTATTTATTGAGGTAGGACTGCACTGATATAAACTTCCTCTTAGAACTGCTTTGCTGCATCCCATAGATTTTGGAAGGTTGTGTTTTTATTTCCATTGGTCTCAAGGTATTTCCTGATTTTCTCATTATTTCTTCAGTGACCAATTGTTTTTTTGGTAGCATGTAGTTTACTCTTTACATGTTTGTTTTTCCCACTTTTCCTCCTGTAATTGATTTGTAGTTTCATACCACTGTACTTGGAAAAGTTGCTTGATATAATTTCTGTCCTCTTAAATATGTTAAGAATTGTTTTATAGCCTAGCGTATGGTCTATCCTGCTGAACATTCCATGTGCACTTGAAAAGAACGTGTATTCTGCTGTTTTTGGATGGAATGTCCAGTAGATATCTATCAAGTTCAAATGGACTACTGTGTCATTTAAGGCCACTGTTTCCTTACTGATTTTCTTTCTGGATGGTCTGTCCCTTGATGTAAATAGAATGTTAATGTCCTCTACTATTATTGAATTGTTGTCAATTTCTCCCTTTATGTCTGTTAAAATTTATATTTTAGCTTAATATTTAGGAGCTCCTATATTAGGTGTACATATATTTATGAATGTTGTATCTTCTTTCATTGATCCCTTTACATTATATAGTGGCCTTCTTTGTCTTCTATTACAGACTTTGTTTTAAAGTCTACTTTGTCTAACTTGAGTATTGCTACCCCACCTTTCTTTTCATTCCCATTTGCACAGAATAGCTTTATCCATCCCCTTACATGCAGTCTGTGTGTACCTTTAGCTCTGAAGTGAGTCTCTTTTTTATTTTAACAACTTTATTGGAGTATAATTGCTTACAATCTTGTGTTGCTTTCTGCTGTATAACACAGTGAATCAGCTATACATATACATATATGCCCATATCCCCTCCCCCTTGCATCTCCCTCCCACCCTTCCTATCCCAACCTTCTAGGTGGTCACAAAACACCGAGCTGATCTCCCTGTGCTATGAGGCTGCTTCCCACTAGCTCTCAACTTTACATTTGGTAGTGTATATATGTCAGTGCCACTCTCTCCTTCGTCCCAGTTTACCCTTCCCTCTCCCCGTGTCCTCAAGTCCATTCTCTATGTCTGCATCTTTAATCCTGTGCTGCCCCTAGGTTTTCAGAAACATTTTTAGATTCCATATATATATGATAGCATACGGTATTTATTTTTCTCTTTCTTTTTTGTTTAACATCTTTATTGGAGTATAATTGCTTTACAATAGTGTGTTAGTTTCTGCTTTATAACAAGGTGAATCAGTTATACATATACATATGTTCCAATATCTCTTCCCTCTTGCGTCTCCCTCCCACCCTCCCTATCCCACCCCTCTAGGTGGTCACAAACCACCTAGCTGATCTCCCTGTGCTATGTGGCTGCTTCCCACTAGCTGTCTATTTTAGGTTTGGTAGTGTATATATGTCCATGCCACTCTCTCACTTTGTCACAGCTTACCCTTCCCCCTCCCCATATCCTCAAGTCCATGCTCTAGTAGATTTGTGTCTTTATTCCCGTCTTACCCCTAAGTTCTTCATGAACGTTCTTTTTTTTCTTAGATTCCATATGTATGTGTTAGCATACGGTATTTATTTTTCTCTTTCTGACTTACTTCACTCTGTATGACAGACTCTAGGTCCATCCACCTCACTACAAATAACTCAATTTCGTTTCTTTTTATGGCTGAGTAATATTCCATTGTATATATGTGCCACATCTTCTTTATCCATTCATCTGTTGATGGACGCTTAGGTTGCTTCCATGTCCTGGCTATTGTAAATAGAGCTGCAATGAACATTTTGGTACATGACTCTTTTTGAATTATGGTTTTCTCAGGGTATATGCCCAGTAGTTATATTGCTGGGTCTTATGATACTTCCATTTTTAGTTTTTTAAGGTACCTCCACAATGTTCTCCATAGTAGCTGTATCAATTTACATTCACACAAACAGTGCAGGAGGGTTTCCTTTTCTCCACACCCTCTCCAGCATTTATTGTTTGTAGATTTCTGGTGATGGCCATTCTGACTGGTGTGAGGTGATACCTCATTGTAGTTTTGATTTGCATTGCTTTAATGATTAGTGATGTTGAGTATCCTTTCATGTGTTTGTTGGCAATCTATATATCTTCTTTGGAAAAATTTAGGTCTATTTAGGTCTTCTGCCCATTTTTGGACTGGGTTGTTTGTTTTTTTGATATTGAGCTGTATGAGCTGCTTGTCAATTTTGGAGCTTAATCCTTTGTCAGTTGCTTCAATTGCAACTATTTTCTCCCATTCTGCAGGTTGTGTTTTCGTCCTGTGTATGGTTTCCTTTGCTGTGCAAAAGCTTTTAAGTTTCAATAGGTTCCATTTGTTTATTTTTGTTTTTATTTCCATTTCTCTAGGAGTGGTTCAAAAAGGATCTTGCTGTGATTTATGTCACAGAGTGTTCTGCCTATGTTTTCCTCTTAAGAGTTTTATAGTGTCTGGCCTTACATTTAGTTCTTTAATCCATTTTGAGTTTATTTTTTATTTTATAATTTTTGCGGTACGCGGGCATCTCACTGTTGTGGCCTCTCCCGTTGCGGACCACAGGCTCCAGACACGCAGGCTCAGCGGCCATGGCTCACCAGCCCAGCCGCTCCACAGCATGTGGGATCTTCCCGGACCTGGGCATGAACCTGTGTCCCTTGCATTGGCAAGCGGACTCTCAACCACTGCGCCACCAGGGAAGCCCCTTGAGTTGATTTTTGTGTATGGTGTTAGGGAGTGTTCTAATTTCATTCTTTGACATGTAGTTGTCCAGTGTTCTCAGCACCACTTATTAAAGAGGCTGTCTTTTCTCCATTGTACATTCTTGCTGCCTTTATCAAAAATAAGGTGACCATATATGCGTGGGTTTAACTCTAGGATTTCTATCCTGTTCCATTGATCTATATTTCTGTTTTTGTGCTAGTAGCATACTGTCTTGATTACTGTAGCTTTGTAGTATAGTCTGAAGTCAGGGAGCCTGATTCCTTGAGCTCCGTTTTTCTTTCTCAAGATTGTTTTAGCTCTTTGGGGTCTTTTGTGTTTCCATACACATTGTGAAATTTTTTGTTCTAGTTCTGTGAAAAATGCCATTGGTAGTTTGATAGGGATTGCACTGAATCTGTAGATTGCTTTGGGTAGTATAGTCATTTCCACAATATTGATTCTCCCAGTACAAGAACATAGTATAACTCTCCATCTGTTTTTATCATCTTTAATTTCTTTCATCGGTGTCTTATAATTTTTTGCATACAGGTCTTTTGTCTTCTTAGGTAGGTTTATTCCTTGGTATTTTATTCTTTTTGTTGCAGTGGTAAATGGTAGTGTTTCCTTAATTTCTCTTTCAGATTTTTCATCATTATTGTATAGGAATGCCAGAGATTTCTGTGCTTTAATTGTGTGTCCTGCTACTTTACCAAATTCATTGATTAGCTCTAGTAGTTTTCTAGTAGCATCTTTAGGATTCTCTATGTATAGTATCGTGTCACCTGCAAACACTGTCAGCTTTAGTTTTTCTTTTCTGATTTGGATTCCTTTTATTTCTTTTTCTTCTCTGATTGCTGTGGCTAAAACTTCCAAAGCTATGTTGAATAACAGTGGTGAGAGTGGACACCCTTGTCTTGTTCCTCATCTTAGAGGAAATGGTTTCAGTTTTTCACCATTGAGAATGATGTTGGCTGTGTGTTTGTCATATATGGCCTTTATTACGTTGAGGAAGTTCCCTCTATACCTACTTTCTGGAGGGTTTTTATCATACATGGGTGTTGAATTTTGTCAAAAGCTTTTTCTGCATCAGTTTAGATGATCATATGATTTTTATTCTTCAACTTTTTAATATGGTGTTTTCATATATTGAAGAATCCTTGCATCCCTGGGATAAACCCCACTTGATCATGGTGTATGATCCTTTTAATGTGCTGTTGGATTCTGTTTGCTAGTATTTTGTTGAGGATTTTTCCATCTATGTTCATCAGTGATATTGGCCTGTAGTTTTCTTTTTTTTTTTTTTTTTTACATTTTTGGTTTTGGTATCAGGGTGGTGGTGGCATTGTAGGATGAGTTTTGGTGTGTTCCTCCATCTGCTATATTTTGGAAGAGTTTGAGAAGGATAGGTGTTAGCTCTTCTCTAAATATTTGATGGAATTCGCCTGTGAAGCCATCTGGTCCTGTGTTTTTGTTTATTGAAAGATTTTTAATCAGAATTTCAATTTCAGTGCTTGTGATTGGTCTGCTTATATGTTTTATTTCTTCCTGGATCATTAACTGAAGGTTTTGCTTTTCTAAGAATTTGTCCATTTCTTCCAGGTTGTCCATTTTATTGGCATAGAGTTGCTTGTAGTAATCTCTCATGATCCTTTGTATTTCTGCAGTGTCAGTTGTTACTTCTCCTTTTTCATTTCTAATTCTATAGATTGGAGTCTTCTCCCTTTCATTCTTTTTTTTTTTAACATCTTTATTGGGGTATAATTGCTTTACAATGGTGTGTTAGTTTCTGCTTTATAACAAAGTGAATCAGTCATACATATACATATGTTCCCATATGTCTTCCCTCTTGCATCTCCCTCCCTCCCACCCTCCCTTCCCACCCCTCCAGGCTGTCACAAAGCACCGAGCCAATATCCCTGTGCCATGCGGCTGCTTCCCACTAGCTATCTACCTTACTACGTTTATTAGTGTGTATATGTCCATGACTCTCTCTCGCCCTGTCACAGCTCACCCTTCCCCCTCCCCATAACCTCAAGTCCGTTCTCTAGGAGGTCTGCGTCTTTATTCCTGCCTTACCCCTAGGTTCTTCATGACATTCTTTTTCTTAAATTCCATATATATGTGTTAGCATACGGTATTTGTCTTTCTCTTTCTGACTTACTTCACTCTGTATGACAGACTCTAGGTCTATCCACCTCATTACAAACAGCTCAATTTCGTTTCTTTTTATGGCTGAGTAATATTCCATTGTATATATGTGCCACATCTTCTTTATCCATTCATCCGATGATGGGCACTTAGGTTGTTTCCATCTCCGGGCTATTGTAAATAGAGCTGCAATGAACATTTTGGTACATGACTCTTTTTGAATTTTGGTTTTCTCAGTGTATATGCCCAGTAGTGGGATTGCTGGGTCATATGGTAGTTCTATTTGTAGTTTTTTAAGGAACCTCCATACTGTTTTCCATAGTGGCTGAACCAATTCACATTCCCACCAGCAGTGCAAGAGTGTTCCCTTTTCTCCACACCCTCTCCAGCATTTATTGTTTCTAGATTTTTTGATGATGGCCATTCTGACTGGTGTGAGATGATATCTCATTGTAGTTTGGATTTGCATTTCTCTAATGATTAATGATGTTGAGCATTGTTTCATGTGTTTGTTGGCAGTCTGTATATCTTCTTTGGAGAAATGTCTATTTAGGTCTTCTGCCCATTTTTGTATTGGGTTGTTTGTTTTTTTGTTATTGAGCTGCATGAGCTGCTTGTAAATTTTGGAGATTAATCCTTTGTCAGTTGCTTCATTTGCAAATATTTTCTCCCATTCTGAGGGTTGTCTTTTGGTCTTGTTTATGGTTTCCTTTGCTGTGCAAAAGCTTTGAAGTTTCATTAGGTCCCATTTATTTATTTTTGTTTTTATTTCCATTACTCTAGGAGGTGGGTCAGAAAGGATCTTGCTGTGATTTATGTCATAGAGTGTTCTGCCTATGTTTTCCTCTAAGAGTTTGATAGTTTCTGGCCTTACATTTAGGTCTTTAATCCATTTGGAGCTTATTTTTGTGTATGGTGTTAGGGAGAGATCTAATCTCATACTTTTACATGTACCTGTCCAGTTTTCCCAGCACCACTTATTGAAGAGGCTGTCCTTTCTCCACTGTACATTCCTGCCACCTTTATCAAAGATAAGGTGTTCATATGTGCGTGGGTTTATCTCTGGGCTTTCTATCCTGTTCCATTGATCTATCTTTCTGTTTTTGTGCCAGTACCATACTGTCTTGATAACTGTAGCTTTGTAGTATAGTCTGAAGTCAGGGAGCCTGATTCCTCCAGTTCCTTTTTTTTGTTCTCAAGATTGCTTTGGCTATTCAGGTCTTTTGTGTTTCCATACAAATTGCAAAATTTTTTGTTCTAGTTCTGTGAAAAATGCCAGTGGTAGTTTGATAGGGATTGCATTGAATCTATAGATTGCTTTGGGTAGTAGAGTCATTTTCCCAATGTTGATTCTTCCAATCCAAGAACATGGTATATCTCTCCATCTATTTGTATCATCTTTAACTTCTTTCATCAATGTCTTATAATTTTCTGCATACAGGTCTTTTGTCTCCTTAGGTAGGTTTATTCCTAGATATTTTATTCTTTTTGTTGCAATGGTAAATGGGAGTGTTTTCTTGATTTCACTTTCAGATTTTTCATCATTAGTATATAGGAATGCCAGAGATTTCTGTGCATTAATTTTGTATCCTGCCACTTATCCAAATTCATTGATTAGCTCTAGTAGTTTTCTGGTAGCATCTTTAGGATTCTCTATGTATAGGATCATGTCATCCGCAAACAGTGACAGCTTTACTTCTTCTTTTCCGATTTGGATTCCTTTTATTTCCTTTTCTTCTCTGATTGCCGTGGCTAAAACTTCCAAAACTATGTTGAATAAGAGTGGTGAAAGTGGGCAACCTTGTCTTGTTCCTGATCTAAGTGGAAATGCTTTCAATTTTTCACCATTGAGGACGATGTTTGCTGTGGGCTTGTCATATATGGCCTTTATCATGTTGAGGAAAGTTCGCTCTATGCCTGCTTTCTGCAGGGTTTTTATCATAAATGGGTGTTGAATTTTGTCAAAAGCTTTCTCTGCATCTATTGAGATGATCATATGGTTTTCCTCCTTCAATTTGTTAATATGGTTTATCACATTGATAGATTTGCATATATTGAAGAATCCTTGCATTCCTGGGATAAACCCCACTTGTTCATGGTGTATGATCCTTTTAATGTGCTGTTGGATTCTGTTTGCTAGTATTTTGTTGAGGATTTTTGCATCTATGTTCATCAGTGATATTGGCCTGTAGTTTTCTTTCTTTGTGACATCCTTGTCTGGTTTTGGTATCAAGGTGATGGTGGCCTCGTAGAAGGAGTTAGGGAGTGTTCCTCCCTCTGCTATATTTTGGAAGAGTTTGAGAAGGATAGGTGTTAGCTCTTCTCTAAATGTTTGATAGAATTCGCCTGTGAAGCCATCTGGTCCTGGGCTTTTCTTTGTTGGAAGATTTTTAATCACAGTTTCAATTTCAGTGCTTGTGATTGGTCTGTTCATATTTTCTATTTCTTCCTGATTCAGTCTTGGCAGGTTGTGCATTTCTAAGAATTTGTCCATTTCTTCCAGATTGTCCATTTTATTGGCATAGAGTTGCTTGTAGTAATCTCTCATGATCTCTTTTATTTCTGCAGTGTCAGTTGTTACCTGTAGGGCGCGGTCGGCTGGCTGCCACGCAGCGGGAAGCTGAAGTAGGCTGGGTCGTCCTTCCTGTGGCCACTGCGCTTGCGCTAAGTATACTAATGAGGTTTTAAAGTAGTGACCTATCCGATGCTGGCTCACAAATCGCACCATCGGCGAAAGCCAATCACAGAGCGACACATGTTCTTAATCCCTATATAAGCAGACTGCTATAGGATTGCGGTGTCTTCCTTCCATCTTTTCTTTAACCAAGCTGTGCTCCAATAAAGTGTGATACGAGAAGAATCTTGCGTGTGGCGACTCGTCATTCTGCTGGTCGGAGGCGGCTCGCCGCAAGTGGTGCCGAAACCCGGGAACTTCGCGCCCTGCATGGAGGACCGATTCAGAACTCGACACACGGAGTGAACCGTTGGTGAGTAGTCCAGTCAGGTATGTTTTCAAGATAGCGCATCAGAGAATGAACAAACAGGGACTACGGTAGATAGGCCTGAAATTATGAAAAGAGAAAAAAGAAAACAAAAGGAAAAGCAAGAAACGGTGCCAGGATTATATCCAATCCTAGATGAGTTTAAGGAATTATATTTGTTTCAACCTGATATTTAATAGAGGGATAAGACGTAAGTTATAAGGCATGACCGCCCCTATAGAAGCCCGCGGAAATTTAAACCGCCGAGGCTTGGGTTTTTCTCAAGGGTCACTGAGTTTATGATTACATGGAGGACCACAACACCTGTGTGGGTACCTCAGTGGCCTTTGTCAAAGGAAAAGCTGGAGGCGGCATCCAAACTAGTGGATGAGCAGTTACAATTAGGGCATTTAGACAAAAAATGCAGGTGATTCATATTACAGGCTTGCCCTATAATCCACAAGGCCATGGCCGACGAAAAGCCCAAGGAAGGAGTCAAGACTGAGAACAACGATCATATTAATTTGAAGGTGGTGGGGCAGGATGGTTCTGTGGTGCAGTTTAAGATTAAGAGGCATACACCACTTAGTAAACTAATGAAAGCCTATTGTGAACGACAGGGTTTGTCAATGAGGCAGATCAGCTTAAAGAACTCTTAATAAAACAAAAAGGGGGAATCGCAGAGAGCTGTACCCCTAGACAGAGACTTTCACTTGACATTTAAATGATGATAAAGAAACCTCTGCTGAACGCCATGTGGCAACAAACCATAAAAATTATGGCAAAGTGATGTGGAAAGATGTGTTGTCCAATCAATGGAAGGGCCCGGATCGTGTTATTGCTCGATCCAGGGGATTTCTAGTGTCTCCCCACAGGATCGGGATCCGATCTGGGTGCCATCAGGACTGACGAGAGTTGTTGAAGAAAACTTCGGAGAAGATGCTGAGTTGGATGTTCCTGATGATTCTTAATCGAAGTCTTTGTATTAGTTGGAATTCCACAAAGGATTATTCAGATTGTGCAACTGAGTGCTGCCGGGCTGGAGCCCGTTGCCTTTGGAGATTTTGCCTCTTGGCTCTCTTCTGCCTTTTCCTTCTTTGGGGAGTGGGTGGGGGTAGGAATTTTTGGAGTCTGCTATGTATTTGGGATTATGCTGTGTCTCTGGTTGGTCTGTCGTGTGCGCATCAGGGCACATCGAGATAGGGTCCTGCTCACTCAGGCACTTCTGGCTATTAATGAAGGAGATTCTCCCGCAGCCTGGCTCTCCGCCCTGAATAATTCGAAATGATTGCCCTTGCACAGAGAGGCCTTGTTGCCATTGCACCTCTATAGGGAATCAAGGCCTATTCTTGATTGCCCCTGCACAGAGAGGCCTTGTTGCCATTGCACCTCTATAGGGAATCAAGACTTATTCTGAGTCAGCCTTTGCACCCTGCAGCCCTTGTTGGCATTGCACGCAGGAAGGTGTCTCAGACATGCCAACGGAAGGCTGCCCTCGAACAGTGAGCACATCATGAGGTGAACACTTGTACGGGCTACATTCTGCTTGGTGATTCTAGTAAATAAAAAAGGGGGAGATGTAGGGCGCGGTCGGCTGGCTGCCACGCAGCGGGAAGCTGAAGTAGGCTGGGTCGTCCTTCCTGTGGCCACTGCGCTTGCGCTAAGTATACTAATGAGGTTTTAAAGTAGTGACCTATCCGATGCTGGCTCACAAATCGCACCATCGGCGAAAGCCAATCACAGAGCGACACATGTTCTTAATCCCTATATAAGCAGACTGCTATAGGATTGCGGTGTCTTCCTTCCATCTTTTCTTTAACCAAGCTGTGCTCCAATAAAGTGTGATACGAGAAGAATCTTGCGTGTGGCGACTCGTCATTCTGCTGGTCGGAGGCGGCTCGCCGCAGTTACCTCTCCTTTTTCATTTCTAATTCTATTGATTTGAGTCTTCTCCCTTTTTTTCTTGATGAGTCTGGCTAGTGGTTTATCTATTTTGTTTATCTTCTCAAAGAACCAGCTTTTAGTTTTGTTAGACCTGCGCGGTCTCCTAGGAGTTTCGACTCGCCCAGGAAACAACAAGAGTCGGAAGTCGATGCAAAACGCAAGAGGTTTATTGAAGGCCGGTGCACCGGGGTTCCTTGGTCCTCACGCAGGAGGTCGAAGAAGGAACCCTTTTGGGCGCGAATATGTCAGTTTTATAGGTTCCCACTTCCCCGTATGTAAATTATAGATTTGGTTGTGTTTTCCTGCTGATTGGTCCCGGCTTAGGCTCGGACCAGAGAGGGAACTTGTCCCCAGCTGTCTGATTGGTCTTTGACAGACACCTATTTTGTTTATCTCCCTCCTTCTCCCCAGCTGCCTGATTGGTCTTTGACAGACACCTATTTTGTTTATCTCCCTCCTTCTCCCCAGCTGCCTGATTGGTCTTTGACAGACACCTTTTTTACATTTTGTTATCTCCCTCCTTCTCGGAATGGGGCCGGACATCCTGGAAATTCACCCATTGTCTAAGCAGCCCCTATTGTCTGGAGAGTTCTTAATCATTAGCTGGAACAATGTCCCTCGAGTCCCACATTCCCCCCTTTTTCTTGTGACTATTGATTCCAATCATGGAATCTCAACCTTCTGTTCGTAAACTTTGGTACTGTTGTCTTAACATTAGAACTTGTACAGTACTGATACGTTCTCTAATAAATGCTATCAAGCGATTTAGAACACATGGTCCAAAAGTTAAAATCAACAATAAAACAATAAGAGGTCCCAACAGCGATGCCGTCCACTTTTATGGCCGTTGGGGTGGTGAGGAGGACGGTGTATGGTCCTTTCCATCGAGGTTCCAACGTCTGGGTTCGATGCCGACGGACGTATACGGAGTCTCCGACTTGGAAAGGATGAGTTTCTCCCGGTGTTCCCGGTTGGTAGGCCTTGGCGAGTTGGGACCATATTTCTTTCTGGACCAATTGGAGTCCCAGTAGCCTTCCAGGACGCACTTCGGTAAAGTCCACTTCCCAGTAAGTTCCTGGGCGGTCCCCCCTGAGTCTCTTTCCAGTTTCAAGTTTCCCTTTGTGAACGTTTACCTGTTGACATGGGACGCATTCCTGCACAATTTGTTCAGCTAATTTTGTTATTCCAGGGGTCTCGTATCCGGCTTTTTGTAACAAGGCTATCATCTTTTTAGTCCCCAAATGTGTCCATCTGTGCATCTGTTGTAACATGGATTCTGCTTGCTGAGGGGACAAAGTTCCTTTTGTTGTGGCCAGGATGATTTCTTCATCGCGGACTGGTTTTTCAGGAACTTTATCTGACAGTCCTAAAATGACTTCTCCCGATGTTATTTCTCGGGCCACTTGGTCAGCCATATTATTTCCCCTAATCATTGGGGCATTTCCTTTTTGATGTCCAGGGCAGTGGATGATACTGACTTTAGTAGGAAGCATGAGTGCAGTCAACAAAGCCACGATTTCGTCTTTGTTTTTAATTTCTTTGCCACCTGAAGTTAGTAGCCCTCTCTGTTGGTAAATGGCACCGTGGATATGAGCGGTAGCAAACGCATATCTACTGTCTGTGTAGATGTTTACTTTTTTTATTCTCTGCCATCTCTAATGCCCTCGTCAGGGCAATTAATTCAGCTCGTTGGGCTGAGGTCCCTTGTGGTAGCGCCGCTGCCCATATGACTTGTTTTCCGTCTACCACGACTGCCCCAGTTCGACGCTTACCTTCCTCCAGGAAACTGCTCCCATCCGTGAACCAGGTGAAATCAGCATCAGGGAGGGGCAGGTCCATCAGATCCGGCCTACTGCCGTGTGCTGCGGCTAGTACTTCCTGACAATCATGTATGATGGTGGAGCCTTCCAAGTCAGGATCAGGTAGCAACGTGGCTGGATTGAGTCCTGTAGCTGGAGCAAACTTGATGCGATCTGAGTTTAGCAACAGGGTTTGGTAATGGGTCATCCTGGCATTAGTTAGCCACCTATCCGGTGGTTGACGGACTACATTTTCCAGGGCATGAGGAGCTGTTATCGTTAGATTTTGTCCTAAAGTTAGTTTGTCAGCATCTTTGACTAGGACGGCCACTGCAGCGATTATCTTTAAACAGGTGGGCCATCCTGATGCCACAGGGTCCAATTTTTTTGACAAATAAGCAACTGGGCGATTCCAGGGACCCAATTTCTGAGTCAATACTCCTTTTGCAATGCCCTTATTTTCGGCCACATATAAATGAAAAGGTTTGGTTACATCTGGCAGTCCTAGGGCTGGAGCTGAAAGTAAAGCTCGTTTGATTTGGTCAAAAGCCCGTTGTTCCTTATCGCCCCAAACGAAAGGAGTGCTGTTTTTGGTTAGGGGGTACAATGGGGCTGCCAGCTCAGCAAACCCTGGAATCCATAGTCTACAGAATCCGGCCGTCCCCAAAAATTCTCTAACCTGCCTGGCGTTTTCGGGAGCCGGAATTTGGGCCACCGTATCCTTTCTGCTCTCTGTGAGCCATCTTTGCCCCCCTTTTAATAGATACCCCAGGTAACTGACCTGTTGTTGGCATATTTGTGCTTTCTTGGCTGAGGCTCTATATCCCAGGGTTCCAAGTTCCGTTAACAGTTTTTCAGTACCCTTGATACAATCTTCTTGGGTCTCAGCAGCTAATAAAATATCATCAACGTATTGGAGTAATGTTACCTGGGGATTTGATTCTCTATATAATGCCAGATCCTGATGGAGGGCTTCATCAAAGATGGTCGGGGAGTTCTTAAATCCCTGAGGTAGCCGTGTCCATGTCAGCTGACCAGACATTCCCGATGTTGGATCTTTCCATTCGAAGGCAAAGCAGGGTTGGCTCAGGGGAGAGAGTCTTAAACAGAAAAAAACATCTTTAAGGTCCAAAACAGTATACCACGTATGTTGAGGTGGAAGAGTGCTCAGGAGGTTGTAAGGGTTTGGAACTGTGGGGTGGAGGTCTGCCACCCGTTTGTTTACCTCTCGTAGATCCTGCACCGGCCGATAATCATTTGTTCCTGGTTTCTTTACCGGCAGGAGAGGGGTGTTCCATGCTGATTGACATCTTATTAAGATGCCCAAGTCTAGTAGCCTCTGTATATGGGGACGGATACCGTCTTTGGCTTCTCTACTCATGGGGTATTGACGAACCGTTATTGGGGTGGCAGTTGCCTTGAGTTCCACTAGCACCGGGGGCCGATTTTTGGCCATCCCCATTCCGGCAGTTTCTGCCCAGGCTTGAGGGAACCGAGTTACCCAGTCAGTAACATTAACTCGTGAGGATGAAGGCTGCTCGTATAATTTATATTCATCTTCTAATTTCATAGTCAATATTTGAAGTAACCTTCCCTTATTATCAGTTATGGTGGGACCTTCTTGTTGAAAGTGAATTTGAGCCCCTACTTTGGAGAGTAAATCTCTTCCCAGCAAAGGATAGGGGCATTCCGGAATAATCAAAAATGAATGGGTCACTCGTCCAATCCCAAGATCTACTGTCCTTCGTGTGGTCCATGAATATTGTTTATTCCCAGTGGCTCCTTGTACCCACGACCTTTTAGCGGAGATAGGACCTTTTGAGTGGAGAAGGACGGAGTGCTGGGCTCCGGTATCTACCAAAAATTGAACAGGTTCCCCCTCCACTTTAAGAGTTACCCGGGGCTCGGGGAGAGGGTTCGAGCCCTGACTTTCCTAGTCTTCTTTTTCCAATGTTAAGATTTTGTTTTTGGTTGGCCTTCCTTCATTCTTTTTCTTAGGGCATTCTCTCGCCCAATGTCCTTTTTCTTTACAGTAGGCACATTGGTCCTTGTCTAATGGCCGCCTTCTGTCTGCCGTTCGCCCTTCCTGCCTATTTCTATCCCCTATATTTCTTCCTCCAACCACAGTGGCCAGTATCTTACTTAAATTCCTCTCCTGTCTCTTATCCCGTCTTATTTCACGGGCTTCCTGCTCTTTCTGCTTTCTTTCTTCCTTCTCTTCCTCTGTCTCTCTTTTGTTATATACTTTATCTGCCTCTTTCACTAACTCTTGAAGCGAAAATCCCTGCAAGCCATCTAGCCTCTGTAATTTCTTCTTAATATCAGGGGCCGCTTGATCTATGAAAGCCATTGCTACAGTAGCCCTATGTTCCTCCGAAGTTGGATCATAAGGGGTAAAGCGTCTAAAAGCTTCCATCAAACGTTCCAGGAACACAGTTGGCGATTCCTGGGGCCCCTGAGTTACTTCTCTTACCTTAGCCAAATTAGTGGGCCGTCTGGCCGCTCCATGGAGACCCGCCACCAGAGCCTGGCGATACACTTTCAGGCGCTCCCTACCTTCCGGGGCATTGAAATCCCAGTTTGGCCTGACGAGCGGGAAACCAGCATCAATCTCGTTAGGCAGCTGGGTAGGTTGCCCATTGGCGCCTAATACATTTTTTCTGGCTTCTAAAAGAACCCGTTGCCTCTCCTCAGTCGTTAGGAGAGTCTGGAGCAGCTGCTGACAATCATCCCATGTGGGCTGGTGGGAGAAAACGAGATTCTATTAAAGCGGTAAGGGCCTGTGGATTTTCGGAAAAAGTTGGGTTATGCATTTTTCCAATTATAAAGATCTGCAGAGGAAAAGGGCCAATATTGGAGAGGTCTATTCCCTTGGCCATCGGGGGGGCCATATTCTCTAAGAGGTAGGGCAGTGGAGTCCGGGAAGATAGCCCTCCGGCTCCTAGTGCCCACTGAGGGACCCCTTTCTTCTTCCATCATGGATGGTTCCCTTGGTGCCGAGGGCAGTGGAGCTGGGGGTCCTCTAGGTGGTAGGGGATTCAGGGCCGGAGGATAAGGGGGTGGGGAATCCAAAAGAAGCAAATCGGACTGCGGGTCAGGATAAATCGCCTTCGGTGGATCCGGGGCGTCGGGTAGCTTTTCCGTGTTGGGGTTTTTCTTTAAGGCTAATATCTCCGACGCTGCTGATGTATGCGCGGACGTACCTGTTGAGGAAACAAAGGGCCGGACCCACGGAGGTGGGGATCTATATTAAATATCTTAGACTTCAGCAGCTTAATCTTGTCTAATAAAAAGGATCCTTCGGGGGGCCATCCTATCTGAAATGTTGGCCATTCAGAGGCACACAAAGTCTGCCACTTTCCTTTTTTTACCTCTACCGAAAAATTATGGGCTCTGGCCCGAACTTTGGTCCAATGGCTTAGGGTAAGGGAAAGAGGAGTCGTCACAGTTTGTCCCATTGTCGTCCGTCAAAGAAGAAGAAGAAATAGACCACAAATCAGAAACACTTAAAACTCCACAAAACACATATACGTATGGGCCACCGCGAACTCGCTTCAAAACCGAAACTTCTTAAGATGGCAGTTACCACCAAGGGAACTGCCGAAACCCGAAACTTCTTCAGATGGCAGTTACCACCAAGGGAACTGCCGAAACCGAGTGAAGGGGAGACAGAGTTTGCCTCTCCTTCCAGATGAGCCACCAGGGCGTCCCCTAGGGCTCATGGACGCTGGCTATTAGCACGTCTGCCTAGCCAGAGGTCCGATACAGATTCCATAATAAGCCGATTCTTACGGCTTTCCTCCGATAATGGCCCACAGAGAACAAGGGACAAACAGACAATCAAGCTCGAGCTTACCTGGTACCTCCAACTCCCGATGTTCTTGTGGTCCGGGGCGAGTGGAATCCCGGACGAGCCCCCAAATGTTAGACCTGCGCGGTCTCCTAGGAGTTTCGACTCGCCCAGGAAACAACAAGAGTCGGAAGTCGATGCAAAACGCAAGAGGTTTATTGAAGGCCGGTGCACCGGGGTTCCTTGGTCCTCACGCAGGAGGTCGAAGAAGGAACCCTTTTGGGCGCGAATATGTCAGTTTTATAGGTTCCCACTTCCCCGTATGTAAATTATAGATTTGGTTGTGTTTTCCTGCTGATTGGTCCCGGCTTAGGCTCGGACCAGAGAGGGAACTTGTCCCCAGCTGTCTGATTGGTCTTTGACAGACACCTATTTTGTTTATCTCCCTCCTTCTCCCCAGCTGCCTGATTGGTCTTTGACAGACACCTATTTTGTTTATCTCCCTCCTTCTCCCCAGCTGCCTGATTGGTCTTTGACAGACACCTTTTTTACATTTTGTTATCTCCCTCCTTCTCGGAATGGGGCCGGACATCCTGGAAATTCACCCATTGTCTAAGCAGCCCCTATTGTCTGGAGAGTTCTTAATCATTAGCTGGAACAATGTCCCTCGAGTCCCACAGTTTTATTGATCTTTGCTATTGTTTCCTTCATTTCTTTTTCATTTATTTCTGATCTGATTTTTATGATTTCTTTCCTTCTGCTAGCTTTGGGGTTTTTTTGTTCTTCTTTCTCTAATTGCTTGAGGTGCAAGGTTAGGTTGTTTATTCGAGATGTTTCCTGCTTCTTAAGGTGGGCTTGTATTGCTATAAACATCCCCCTTAGAACTGCTTTTGCTGCATCCCACAGGTTTTGGGTCATTGTGTCTCCATTGTCATTTGTTTCTAGGTATTTTTTGATTTCCTCTTTGATTTCTTCAGTGATCACTTTATTATTAAGTAGTGTATTGTTTAGCCTCCATGTGTTTGTATTTTTTACAGATCTTTTCCTGTAATTGATATCTAGTCTCATGGCGTTGTGGTCAGAAAAGATACTTGATACAATTTCAATTTTCTTAAATTTACCAAGGCTTGATTTGTGACCTAAGATATGATCTATCCTGGAGGATGTTCCATGAGCACTTGAGAAAAATGTGTATTCTGTTGTTTTTGGATGGAGTGTCCTATAAATATCAATTAAGTCCATCTTGTTTAATGTATCATTTAAAGCTTGTGTTTCCTTATTTATTTTCATTTTGGATGATCTGTCCATGGGTGAAAGTGGGGTGTTTAAGTCCCCTACTATGAATGTGTTACTGTCGATTTCCCCTTTTATGGCTGTTAGTATTTGCCTTATGTATTGAGGTGCTCCTATGTTGGGTGCATAAATATTTACAGTTGTTATATCTTCTTCTTGGATCGATCCCTTGATCATTACGTAGTGTCCTTCTTTGTCTCTTTTAATAGTCCTTATTTTAAAGTCTATTTTGTCTGATATGAGTATTGCTACTCCAGCTTTCTTTTGGTTTCCTTTTGCATGGAATATCTTTTTCCATCCCCTTACTTTCAGTCTGTATGTGTCTCTAGGTCTGAAGTGGGTCTCTTGTAGACAGCATATATAAGGGTCTTGTTTTTGTATCCATTCAGCTAATCTGTGTCTTTTGGTGGGAGCATTTAGTCCATTTACATTTAAGGTAATTATTGATATGTATGTTCCTATTCCCATTTTCTAAATTGTTTTGGGTTCGTTATTATAGGTCTTTTCCTTCTCTTGTGTTTCTTGCCTAGAGAAGATCCTTTAGCATTTGTTGTAAAGCTGGTTTGGTGGTGCTGAACTCTCTCAGCTTTTGCTTTGTAAAGGTTTTAATTTCTCCATCAAATCTGAATGAGATCCTTGCTGGGTAGAGTAGTCTTGGCTGCAGGTTTTTCTCCTTCATCACTTTCAGTATGTCCTGCCACTGCCTTCTGGCTTGTAGGGTTTCTGCTGAGAGATCAGCTGTTAACCTTATGGGGATTCCCTTATGTGTTATTTTTCCCTTGCTGCTTTTAATATGTTTTCTTTGTATTTAATTTTTGACAGTTTGATTAATATGTGTCTTGGCGTATTTCTCCTTGGATTTATCTTGTATGGGACTCTCTGTGCTTCCTGGACTTGATTAACTATTTCCTTTCCCATATTAGGGAAGTTTTCAACTATAATCTCTTCGAATATTTTCTCAGTCCCTTTCTTTTTCTCTTCTTCTTCTGGAACCCCTATAATTCGAATGTTGGTGCGTTTAATATTGTCCCAGAGGTCTCTGAGACTGTCCTCAGTTCTTTTCATTCTTTTCTCTTTATTCTGCTCTGCAGTAGTTATTTCCACTATTTTATCTTCCAGGTCACTTATCCGTTCTTCTGCCTCAGTTATTCTGCTATTGATCCCATCTAGAGTACTTTTAATTTCATTTATTGTGTTGTTCATCGTTGCTTGTTTCGTCTTTAGTTCTTCTAGGTCCTTTTTAACTGATTCTTGCATTTTGTCCATTCTATTGTCCATTCTATCTCCAAGATTTCGGATCAACCTTACTATCATTATTCTGAATTCTTTTTCAGGTAGACTGCCTATTTCCTCTTCATTTGTTAGGTCTGGTGCATTTTTATCTTGCTCCTTTATCTGCTGTGTGTTTTTCTGTCTTCTCATTTTGCTTATCTTACTGTGTTTGGGGTCTCCTTTTTGCAGGCTGCAGGTTCGTAGTTCCTCCTGTTTTTGGTTTCTGTCCCCAGTGGCTAAGTTTGGTTCAGTGGGTAGTATATGCTTCCTGGTGGAGGGGACTAGTGCCTGTGTTGTGGTGGATGAGGCTGGATCTTGTCTCTCTAGTGGGCAGGTTCACGTCTGGTGGTGTGTTTTGGGGTGTCTGTGGCCTTATTATGATTTTAGGCAGCCTCTCTGCTAATGGGTGGGGTTGTGTTCCTGTTTTGCTAGTTGTTTGGCATAGGTTTTCCAGCACTGTGGCTTGCTGGTCGTTGAGTGAAGCTGGGTGCTGGTGTTAAGATGGAGGTCTCTGGGAGATTTTTGCCGTTTGATATTATGTGGAGCTGGGAGGTCTCTTGTTGACCAGTGTCCTGAAGTTGGCTCTCCTACCTCAGAAGCAGAGCCCTGCCTCCTGGCTGGAGCACCAAGAGCTTTTCATCCACACGGCTCAGGATAAAAGGGAGAAAAAGTAGAGGGAATTAGTAGAAGTATAGGAAAGAAAGAAGGAAAGGAGGGTAGGAAGGAAGGAAGAAAGAAAGAAAGAAGCAAAGAAGGAAAGAAAGGAGGGAGGGAGGGAGGAAGGAAGGAAGGAGGGAAAGAAGGAAAAAAGACAGAAAGAAAGAAGATACAGTAAAAATAAAATAAAGTATAATAAAGTTATTGAATTAAAAAATTCTTATTTAGAAAAAAAAAAAAGGGGACGGATAGAACCTTAGGACAAATGTTGGAAGCAAAGCTATACTGACAAAATCTTACACAGAAGCATACACATACACCCTCACTAAAAGAGGTAAATGGGGAAAAATCATAAATCTTGCTGTCAGAGACCACCTCCTCAATTTGGGATGATTCGTTGTCTAAAGGAGGGAAGGAAGGAAGGAAAGAAAGAAAGAAAGAAAGAAAGAAAGAAAGAAAGAAAGAAAGAAAGAAAGAACGAAGGTAAAGTATAATAACATTATTAAAATTAATTAGTAAGAAAAAAAATTAAAAAAAAAAACCATGGACGGATAGAACCCTAGGACAAATGGTGGAAGCAAGACTATACAGACAAGATCTCACACAGACGCATACACATACACATTCACAAAAAGAGGAAAAGGGATAAAATCATAGATCTTGCTCCTAAAGTCCACTTCCTTAATTTGGGATGATTGGTTGTCTATTCATGTATTCCACAGATGCAAGGTATATCAAGTTGATTGTGGAGCTTTAATCCGCTGCTTCTGAGGCTGCTGGGAGAGATTTCCCTTTCTCTTCTTTGTTCTCACAGCTCCCAGGGCTCAGCTTTGGATTTGGCCCTGCCACTGCGTGTAGGTCGCTGGAGGGCGTCTGTTTTTTGCTCAGACAGGATGGGGTTAAAAGAGCCGCTGATTCGGGGGCTCTGGCGCACTCAGGCCGGCGGGGAGGGAGGGGCACGGAGTGCGGGGCGGGCCTGCGGTGGCCTTTGCCACCGTGACTTTGCACCAGCCTGAGGCGCGCTGTGCGTTCTCCCGGGGAAGTTGTCCCTGGATCCCGGGAACCTGGCAGTGGCGGGCTGCACAGGCTCCGCGGAAGAGGGGTGTGGAGAGTGACCTGTGCTCGCACACAGGCCCCTTGGTGGCGGCAGCAGCAGCCTTAACGTCTCCCGCCCGCCTCTGGGGTCGGCGCTTTTACCCGCGGTTTGCGCCTGTCTCTGGATTCCGCGCTTTCAGCCGCGGCTCGCGCCCGTCTCTGGATTCCGCGCTTTCAGCCGCGGCTCGCGCCCGTCTCTGGATTCCACGCTTTCAGCCGTGGCTCGCGCCCATCTCTGGAGTTCCTTTAAGCAGTGTTCTTAAATCCCTCTCCTCACGCCCCAGGAAACAAAGAGGGAAGGAAAAGTCTCCTGCCTCTTCGGCAGGTGCAGACTTTTCCCCGGACTCCCTCCCGGCTAGCTGTGGTGCACTAACCCCTTCAGGCTATGTTCAAGCCGCCAACCCCAGTCCTCTCCCTGCGCTCCGTCCGAAACCGAAACCCGAGCCTCAGAGCCTCAGCTCGCAGCCCCGCCCGCCCCGGCAGGTGAGCAGACAAGCCTCTCGGGCTGGTGAGTGCCGGTCGGCACCGATCCTCTGTGCGGGAATCTCCCCGCTTTGCCCTCCGCACCCGTTGCTGTGCACTCCTCCGTGGCTTCGAAGCTCCCCCCCCCCCCCCGCCTCCCGCAGTCTCCGCCCGCGAAGGGGCTTCCTAGTGTGTGGAAACTTTTCCTCCTTCACAGCTCCCTCCCACTGGTGCAGGTGCCGTCCCTATTCTTTTGTCTCTGTTTTTTCTTTTTTTCTTTTGCCCTACCCAGGTATGTGGGGAGTTTCTTGCCTTTTGGGAGGTCTGAGGTCTTCTGCCAGCCTTCAGCAGGTGTTCTGTAGGAGCTGTTCCACGTGTAGATGTATTTCTGGTGTATCTGTGGGGAGGAAGGTGATCTCCGCGTTACTCCTCCGCCATCTTCCGCCTTCCCTGAGTACGTTTTTTAAAAACTCAGCTGTTTTCTTCCTACGTAGGAAAAAACCCTGTTCTTCCCTACTATGTTTTTCTTTCCTGTGTGTCTCATTAATGTTCACATAGAACACTTCACTTTTGAAGCTTCTGGTCACCAAATGTGTTGAGGTTTTCCTCCCACAACAAGCAATTCTCTGTGACACCAGCTGGGTGTTCTACAATTTAACTCAGTTCTGACACTATCTACCCAGAGATAGAGTCAGATCCCATACGTTAAGGGCTCAGTCCCACAAGACTGCCTCCTCGCCCAAACACACAATTCAGACACCAGTTGCAAGCCCAGGTTATCTCCTATGCTTCTGACCAACCGGCTATAGGTTGGAGGTTCCAGTGGTCCCTTCCTTGGGTTTATTAATTTGCTATTGCAGCTCACAGAACTCAGGGAAATACTTACATTTACCAGTTTCTTAAAGGATATGACAAAGGATACAGATGAACAACCAGATGAAGAAATACACAGGACGAGGTCTGGTAGGATACTGAGTGCAGGGCCTTCTCTCCCCATGAAATTGGGATGTGTCATCTTCCTGGTGTGGATGTGTTTACCAACCTGGAAGTTCTCTGAACTCTGTACTATTGGGATTTTATAGAGGTTTCCTCATGTAGGCATTAGCAATTATTAACTCATTTTCCAGCCCCTCTCTCCTCTCTGGAGAAGAGTGGGGCAAGGATGATAATTCCAAGATTCTAATCATGAATCTGGTGACAAGCCCCCCTCCAGGAGCTATCCAGGATCCCACTCAAAGTTGCCTTATTAGAACAAAAGATGTTCCTAGTGCTTGTGTCACTTAGGAATTTACAAGGGTTTTAGGAGCTCTGTGCCAGGAACTGGGGGACAGAGACCAATATATATTTTCTATTATGTCACAATTAAAGTTCAAATGAAAGTTTCTACATGAGGAAATATACATAATTTCTGAGTTCCGTTGTATTGATGTACCATGATCTATTTAACTATCATTTTTTGGACATGAGGTTGTTTCTAATTTTTTAATATTAAAAATATAATGTTGCTGTGAATATCCTTATACATAGATCTTTGCTCACAGGTCTGTTTTCTAAGAATTAGCTAGAAAGAGACATTATGGCAATGGTTACCTTTTTGTTGTTGTTCTTAAGTATATATTTTCAAATTGTCTTTTAGAGAAATTAGTTTATACTCCTGACAACAACATCTGAGAGTGACTCTTTCTTCACCATCATCCCAACACTGGATGTTATAGTTTGTGTCTTTTTCTAAATTTTAAAATTGGATCCTCCCATTTTACTTATTGATTTCTTTTTTAAAAAATTTTATCTTATATTGGAGCATAGTTGATTTACAATGTTGTGTTAGTTTCAGGTGTACAGCAAAGTGGTTCAGTTATACATATATGTATCTGCTCTTTTTCAAATTCTTTTCCCATTTAGGTTACTACAGAATATTGAGCAGAGTTCCCTCTGCTATACAGTGGTCCTTGTTGGTTATCTGTTTTAAATATAGGAGTGTGTACATGTCAATCCCAAATGCCCAATCTATCCCTCCTCCCCCACCATTCCCCCCGGTAACCACAAGTTCATTCTTTAAGTCTGTGAGGCTCTTTCTGTTTTGTAAATAAGTTCATTTGTAACATTTTTAAGATTTCAAATATAAGCAATGTAATATATTTGTCTTTCTCTTTCTGACTTACTTCACTTAGTATGATAATCTCCAGGTCCATCCATGTTGCTGCAAATGGCATTATTTTGTCCTTTTTTATGGCTGAGTAATATTCCACTTATATATGTACTACATCTTCTTTATCCATTCTTCTGTTGATGGACATTTAGGTTGCTTCCATGTCCTGGCTATTGTAAATAGTGCTGCAATGAACACTGGGGTGCATGTATCCTTTGGAACCATGCTTTTCTCCAGGTATATACCCAGGAGTGGGATTGCTGGATCATATGGTAGCTCTATATTTAGTTTTTTAAAGGAACCTCCATACTGTTCTCCATAGTGACTGTATCAATTTACATTCCCACCAATGGTGTAGGAGGGCTCCCTTTTCTCCACATCTTCTCCAGCATTCCAGAGTCATCAAGAAAAAAAGGGAGAGGGCTCAAATCAATAAAATTAGAAATGAAAATGAAGAAGTTACAATGGACACCACAGAAATACAAATGATCATAAGAGACTACTACAAGCAACTATATGCTAATAAAATGGACAACCTGGAAGAAATGGACAAATTCTTAGAAAGGTGCAATCTCCCAAGACCAAACCAGGAAGAAATAGAAAATACAAACAGACCAATCACAAGTACTGAACTTGAAACTGTGATTAAAATAAATTCCCAACAAACAAAAGTCCAGGACCAGATAGCTTCACAGGTGAATTCTATCAAATATTTAGAGAAGAGTTAAAACCTATCCTTCTGAAACTATTTCAAAAAACTGTAGAGGAAAAAAAAACTGTAGAGGAAAAAATACTCTCAAACTCATTCTATGAGGCCACTATCACCCTGGTACCAAAATCGGACAAAGATACCACAAAAAAAGAAAATTACAGGCCAATATCACTGATGACATAGACACAAAAATCCTTAACAGAATACTAGCAAACCAAACCCAACAATGCATTAAAAGGATCATACACCATGATCAAGTGGGATTTGTCCCAGGGATGCAAGGATTTTTCAATATCTGCAAATCAATCAGTGTAATACACCACATCAACAAACTGAAGAATAATAACCATATGATCATCTCAATAAAAAAAAAACTTTTGTCAAAATTCAACACTGAGTTATGATAAAAACTCTCCAGAAAGTGGGCATAGAGGGAACATACCTCAACATAATAAAGGCCGTATACACAAACCTACAGCTAACATCATACTCAATGGTGAAAAGCTGAAATTATTTCCTCTAAGATCAGGAACAAGACAAGGATGTCCACTCTCACCACTTTTATTCAACATAGTTTTGGAAGTCTTAGCCATGGCAATCAGAGAAGAAAAAGAAAATGAATACAAATTGGTAAAGAAGTAAAGCTGTCACTGTTTGCAGATAACATTGATTTTTAAGAGCTCTTTATATAATGTTTTTATCCCTTTGCCTTGTGTCTCTTTCAAATATTTTCCTGTTTGTTTTCTTGTAACTTTGATTCATTTTTATTTATAGAAGTTTAAAATTTTTTTAAGTTCTTTTTTGAATTTTATTTTATTTATTTTTTTATACAGCAGGTTCTTATTAGTTATCTATTTTATACACATTAGTGTATATATGTCAACCCCAATCTCCCAATTCATACCACCACCACCACCCCCACACACACCACTTTTCCTGCTTGGTGTCCATCTGTTTGTTCTCTACATGTGTGTCTCTATTTCTGCCCTGCAAAGGGGTTCATCTGTACCATTTTTCTACGTTGTACATATATGCGTTAATATACGATATTTGGTTTTCTCTTTCTGACTTCCTTCACTCTGTATGACAGTCTCTAGATCCATCCACGTCTCTACAATGACCCAGTTTTGTTCCTTTTTATGGCTAATATTCCATTGTATATATGTACCACATCTTCTTTATCCATTCGTCTCTCGATGGGCATTTAGGTTGCTTCCATGACCTGGCTATTGTAAATAGTGTGGCAATGAACATTGGGGTGCATGTGTCTTTTTGAATTATGGTTTTCTCTGGGTATATGCCCAGTAGTGGGATTGCTGGGTCATATGGTAATTCTAGTTTTAGTTTTTTTTGTTTTGTTTTGTTTTGCAGTACAGGGGCCTCTCACTGTTGCGGCCTCTCCTGTCGCGGAGCACAGGCTCCAGACGCGCAGGCTCAGCGGCCATGCCTCACGGGCCCAGCCGCTCCACGGCATGTGGGATCCTCCCGGACTGGGGCACGAACCCGTGTCCCCTGCATCGGCAGGTGGACTCTCAACCACTGCGCCACCAGGGAAGCCCTATTTTTAGTGTTCTAAGGAGCCTCCATACTGTTCTCCATAGTGGCTGTATAAATTTATATTCCCACCAATAGTGCAGGAAGGTTCCCTTTTCTCCACACCCTCTCCAGCATTTGTCATTTGTAGATTTTGTGATGATGCCCATTCTATAAAATTTTTATTTAAACAAATACTCTAATTCTTTCTTTTGTGGTTTTTGCTTTTAAGGTCATGCTTAGAAAGGCCATTCTCATCCATTATCCCAATAATTTAATCTAGAACCCCCTCACCATGTATAATATTCAGTTTTACAACATAGCTGTGTTCTAGGGAAGTACTGATTGGCTTATGCTTCAAAATAAAAATGGCTTTTTCTCTACAGGGTAGCTGTCAATATGTCTGCTTATCCCAAAGCACTATGTCCAACCATGTGTTGATTACTCCCAAGTCTGTATCTCCAGCATACATCTGTCTCCATTTGTATGCCCCAAATTATCAGCAGAACAATTAGCCTGTTCAACATTGAACTCATTATTCTTTTCACCCCATGCTCAGTCTCCAACCTGCTCTACTCCTTTTCTCTTGTATCAATATTTGGTTCCATCTTCCATTGTTTAAACTAGAAATTCAAGAGTCATCTTAGCCTTCCTCTTTCCCCTCATCTCCAATACCCAGTCCTGTCACCTTTACCTTCTAAATATGTCTTCAATTTTCTCAGTTCTCCTCTACTTTGACTCTCTCTGTCATAGCTTAGCTTTGACTGATTAAAAATCTGTAGCCAGAATCTTACAGAGGCTTTTTATCATCATCTCCTTGACTCCTGCCTTGTTTCCCTCTACTTCATTCTCCTGCTAGCGTAATCTTTTAAACTAGAAAATTTGGTCTTGTCATTCTCCTGCTTAGAATTCAACAGTGGTTGCCCATCAAGACTAAATTACAATCCTTTAATTTGGAATAAAAGGCCTTTTGTGATTTGACCCTTGTTTTCTTTCTCCTATTACTTTCTGCATGAACCCCTTGTAATTTCCCTAGTATATCATGCTGTCAGATGCTAGGATTTTTAGTTTGCTGCTCCCTCTGTTGGTAATGTTATCCTCATTCCTTGTCAAGTTGTCTTATTCTTATCTTTCAAGACTCTATACTCTGTTTCTTTAAGGGTTCCCTTGAGGACACAATACTATGAGTTAGATGATCCTTCTCTGTGCTCTCACGGTAGCCTGCGTTTACCTCTATCATGGCACTTAGCACACTATATTGTAATTTTTATTTGTCTACACTGTATTTAGAGCTTTCTTGGGAGAATGGCTGTTGCTAGCTTTTTCAAGATTGCACCACAACTCCTAACACAGTACCTGTCACGTGGTAAGCCTCAATAAATATATGTTGAATATATAAATGAATAGATGACTTTCTAGAACTGTCAATTCCCTGCAAAATTCCAGAAATTGGAAAAGAAACAGAAGTGCCTTTAAACGCTGCATTCTATTTGTATTCAGATTTAATTTTCTAATGAATCTTACTTTTGTGGTATTTAATTTTTACTTGTGATTTTAATGATTTATATGAGGAGCACTAAAGTTTGTTCAATTCACACAGAAATCGAATTTCTGCTTCTGTTGTCCATGTGGGGCCAGGAGCAGCTTTCCTGACCACAGCAGCTGAGGGCCCTGCTGTCTTTCTTTCTCCATACATATCCAGCACTGGAATACTGCATACGAATAAGAATTATCACAATACTGGTCTCTGAATTAGGGCTCAGGACTTGAATTTTCCACCTTTGACATAACAGTGTTGGAAATCAAATTCTTAACTGGCTTTACAATATCTTAAGACCAAATTATTGGTGGCACTTAAGAGGTAATTTGGCCCAGTACGCCATAGCTTCATTGACTGACAAGCATAGGAGTTTCTTTAAAGTGTTCTAAAATTTCTTGGTAATCAGTTAAGGGTATAGAGTTCTCCATATTTTGTGATGCACTAGTCATGTTATTCCAATGAGCTTTGCTTTCCAGTATTCAAGGAATGGAGATTTTTGGTTGATCAGTGATTTTGACCGATAGAGGCATCATACCTGCCAGTCATAAAATCTCCATTAATACAGTCTTTTAAAAATTGTGGTAAAATATAAATAATATAAAATTTACCATTTTAATATTTTTAAGTATACTGTTCAGTGGCATTAAATACATTCTCAACCACACCAGTAACCATCTCTAGAACTTTTATTACCTCAAACTGTAATTCTGTATGCATTAAAAAATAGCTCTTCATTCTCCCCTCCTCACAGACCCTGGAAACCACCATTCTACTTCATGTCTCTATGAATTTGCCTGTTCAGGGTACGTCATATAAGAGTAATCATACAATATTTGTATTTGTGTTTTTGACTTATTTCACTTAGTGTAATGTCTTCAAGTTTCATCCTTGTTGTAGCATCTGTTGTCAGAATTTCATTCTTTTTATAGTATTCCATTGTATATGTATACCACATGCTGTTTATCCAATTATCTATCAATGGACACCTGGGTTGTTTTAATCTTTCGGCTATTGTGAATAATGCTGCTGTGAGTGCACAAAAATATATTTCCCCCTGTTTTCAATTCTTTTATATATATATTTGGAAGTTGAATTACTGGGTCATAAGATAATTCTATGTTTATGTTTTTGAGGAACGGTCTTACTGTTTTCCACAGTGACTGCACCATTTAACATTCATACCAGCAATGAAAAGAATTCCAGTTTCTCCACATCCTGGCAACATGTATTGTTTTCTGATTTTTAAAATAATAATCATCCTGATGGGTATGAAGCCATTTTCATGGGTGTGAGGTGATATTGTGTTTTTTACTTGCATTTCCCTAATGATTGGTGATATTTACCATGTTTTCATGTGCTTAAAGGCCATTAGTGTGTCTTCTTTGGAGAAATGTCTATTCAAGTCAATTACCCCTTTATAAATTAGGTTGTTTATACTATTAAGTTGTAGGAGCTCTTTATATATTCTGGATATTATTCCCTTATCAGGTATGTGCTTTGCAAATATTTTCTCTCATTCAGTGGGTTTTCATTTTGCCCTGTTGATAGTGTATCTTAAGGCACATTTTTTTCTTTTTATCATGGTGAGGTTTGGCTTATTTATTTTTCCTTTTGTTGTCTGTATTTTTGGTGTCATATCCAAGAAATTATTTCAAATTCAATGTTATGAAACTTTACCCCTCTGCTGTCATCTAAGAGTTTTATAGTTTTAGCTCTTATGTTTAGGACTTTGAGCTCCATTTTGAGTTAATTTTTGCATATGGTGTTATATAACGGTTTCATTTCAATGTTTTACATGTGAATATCCAATTTTCCCAGCACTGTTTCTTGAAGAGATTGCCTCTTTTCCACCGAACGGTCTTTGCCCCCTTGTGGATAATCATTTGACTATAAATGTAAGGTTTTATTTCTGGGCTTTCTATTCTATTCCATTGTTCTATATATCTTTACTTATGCCAGTGCTACATTGTTTTGATTACTGCAGCTTTGTAGTAAGTTTTGAAATCAAGAAATGCAACTTTGTCTATTTTGTTCTTTTTCAAGACCATTTTGTCTATTTGGGGTCCCTTGAGATTCCAAATGAATTTTACCATGGATTTTTCTATTTCTGCAGACAACATTTTGGGATTTTGATTGGAATTTCATTAAATTTGTACATCACTTTGGGTAGTACTGATATCTTAACAATATTAAATTTTCCAATCCATGAGCACAGGCTGTTTTTCCATTCATTCATGTCTTTAATTTCTTTCAGTAATGTTTTGTAGTTTTCAGTATACAAGTCTTTCTCACCTTCTTGGTTAATTAATTCCTAAGTATTTTATTCTTTGTGATGCCATTGTAAATGGAATTTTAAAGTTATTATTTTATGTATTTATTTTATTGAGATATAATTTGCATATAACATTGCATATATTTGAGATGCAATATGTATTGGTTTGTTACATTTGTATATTACAATATGATTATTATACTAGCATTAGCTAATACCTTTATTATGTCCCATAATTATAATTTCTTTTTTGTGTTGAGAACAATTAAGATCTAGTCTTAGCAACTTTGAAGCTTATAATACAGTATTGTTGATTATAATCACCATATTGTCCATTAGATCTCCAGAACTTATTTATCTACTAGTTCAAGTTTGTACCCTTAAAATCTCCCAAAATCTGCACTCCAGGCCCTGATACTCACCATTCTACTCTCTGTTTTAATAAGTTCAGTTTTTTTTAGATTCTACATATAAGTGATACCATACAGCACTTGTAATTTCTCTGTCTGACTTATCTCACCATAATGCCCTCAAGGTCCATCTATGTTGTCGCAAATGGCAGGATTTCTATTTTTTTTTATATTGAGAATCTTTTCATGTACCTATTGGTCATCTGTATGTCTTCTGTGGAAAAAAATGTCTATTTAGGTCCTTTAGCCGTTTTCAAATTGGATTATTTGCTTTATTTGCTATAGAGTTGTATGATTTCTTTATATATTTGGGACATATTTCCCTTATCAGATATATGGTTTGCAAATATTTTCTCCCATTCTGTAGGCAGCCTTTTAAATTTATTGATTGTTTCCTTTGATGTGGAGAAGCTCTTTAGTTTAATGTAGTCCCACTTATTTATTTTACTTTTTGTTGCCTGTACTTTTGGTGACTTCTTCAAGAAACCATTGCCCAGACCAATAATCCTGGACAGAAATCAAGGATATTTCCCCCTATGATTTCTGCTAGGAGTTTTACAGTTTCAGGCCATACATTTAAAGCTTTCATCCATTTCAACTCTGCTTTTGTGAGTACTGTGAGATAGGGGTCTAGTTTCATTCTTCACATGTCGATATCCAGTTTTCCCAGCACTGTTTACTGAGAAACTGTCCTTTCTCCATTGTGGGTTCTTGGCACCCTTGTTAAAAATTAGTTGACCATATAGGTGAGGGATTTTGTCTGAGCTCTCTGTTCTGTTCCACTGATCTAATTGCCTGTTTTTATGCCAGTACCATATTATTTTGATTACTATAGCTAGGTAATATAGTGTGAAATCAGGTACTGTGATGCCTCCAGATTTTTTTTTAATCAGTTCCCTTTAAAAAAATTAACTATATTTCAATTATAGTTGAATAAATATTTATATATTCTTTTTCAGATTCTTTTCCACTATAGGTTATTACATGATATTGAATATAGTTCCCTGTGCTATATGGTAGGTTCTTGTTTTTTATCTATTTTATATATGATAGTGTGTATCTGTTAATCCAAAATTCCCAATTTATCCCTCCCCACTTTTTCCTCTTTGGTAACCATAAGTTTGTTTTTTATGTCTGTGAGTCTATTTCTGTTTTGTAAATAATTCATTTGTATCAGATTTTTAGATTTTACATATAAGTAATATCACATGATATTTGTCTTTCCCTGTCTGACTTACTTCACTTAGTATGATAATCTCTAAGTCCATGTGTGTTGCTGCAAATAGCATTCTTTCTTTCTTTTTATTAATGGCTGAGGAATATTCCACTATACATATATACCCCATCTTCTTTACCCATTCATTTGTTGATGGACATTTAGGTTGCTTCCATATCTTGGCTATTGTAAATAGTGCTGCTGTGAACATTAGGGTTCATTTATCTTTTTGAATTAACGTTTTCATCTGCTAATATTTTGTTGAGAATTTTTACATCTATATTCGTCAGGGATATTGCATTATAGTTTTTTTCCTTGTAGTATCCTTATCTGTGTTTGTAATCAGAGTAATCCTGGCCTTGTAAAATGAATTTGAGAGTGTTCTTTCCTCCTCAATTTTTTGTAAGAGCTTGAGAAGGATTGGCATTAATTCTTTAAACATTTGGTAGAATTCACCAGTGAAACCATCTGGTCCAGGTCTTGTCTGTGTTGGGAGGTTTTTGATTACTGATACAATTTCCTTATTCATTATTGGTCTGTTTAGATGTTTTATTTCTTCATTATTCAGTCTTCATCATTCATATGTTTCTAGGAATTTATCAATTCCTGCTAGGTTATCCAGTTTGTTGGCTTATGATTACTCATAGTAGTCTCTTATAATCTTTTGTTTTTCTGTGGTATCAGTTGTAATGTCTGCTCTTTCATTTCTCATTTTATTTATTTATTTTATTTATTAATTTTTAAAAAATATCTTTATTGGAGTATAATTGCTTTACAATGGTGTGTTAGTTTCTGCTTTATAACAAAATGAATCAGTTATACAAATACATATGTCCCCATATCTCCTCCCTCTTGCATCTCCCTCCCTCCCACCCTCCCTATCCCAACCCTCTAGGTGGTCACAAAGCACTGAGCTGATCGCGCTGTGCTATGTGGCTGGTCCCCACTAGCTATCTATTTTACGTTTGGTAGTGTATATATGTCCATGCCACTCTCTCACTTTGTCCCAGCTTACCTTTCCTCCTCCCCATATCCTCAAGTCCATTCTCTAGTAGGTCTGCTTCTTTATTCCTGTCTTGCCCCTAGGTTCTTCATGACATTATTTTTTTCTTAGATTCCATATATATGTGTTAGCATACAGTATTTGTTTTTCTCTTTCTGACTTACTTCACTCTGTATGACAGACTCTAGGTCCATCCACCTCACTACAAATAACTCAATTTTATTTCTTTTTATGGCTGAGTAATATTCCATTGTATATATGTGCTACATTCTCATTTTATTTATTTGAGTTTTCTCTCTTTTATTTCATAGTTAATCTAGCTAAACTTTTGCCCCCCCTTTTTTTTTCTTAGAAAAAGCTCTTAGTTTTATTGATCATTCCTATAGTTTTTCTGGTCTTTGTTTCATTTAATTCTGCTCTGCTCTTTGTTATTTCCTTCCTTCTACTAACTTTGGGCTCCATTTGTTCTTCTTTTTATAGTTCCTTTTGCTGTAAATTGAAATTGTTTACTTGAGGACTTTCTTGTTTCTTAATATAGGTGTTTATTACTATAAGCTTACTTCTAAGAAGTGCTTTTGCAACATTCCATAGGTTTTGATATGTTGTGATTCAATTTTCATTTGTTTTAAGATACTTCTTGACTTTCTTCTTATTTCTTCTTTGACCTATTGGTTTTTCAGGAATGTGTTGTTTAATTTCCATATATTTGTGAATTTTCTAGCTTTCCTTCTGTCATTGATTTCTAGTTTCATATTGTTTTGGTCAGAAAAGATACTTGGTATGTTTCAATCTCTTAAGTTTGTTAAGATATTTTGTGACCTATCATGTGATCTATCCTGGAGGCTGTTCCATGTGTGCTTGAGAAGAATGTGTATTGTGTTACTGTTGGAATGTTCTGCATATGTCTGTTAAGTCCATTTGGTCTGAAGCATCATTCAAATCCATTATTTCCTTACTTATTTTTGGTCTGAATGATCTATCTATTGTTGAAAGTGTGGTATTGAAGTCTCCTACTATTATAGCATTGCTGTTTGTTTTTCTCTTCAGATCTGTTAATAATTAATATATTTAGTTTCTCCAATGTTGGATGCATGTATATTTTAAATTGTTATATCTTAATGAATTGATCCCTTTATCATTGTATAGTGACCTTATTTATCATTTATTACAGTTTTTGATTTAATGTCTATTTTGTCTGATATAAGTATAGCTACCCGAGATCTCTTTTGGTTTCTATTTGCTTGAAATGTCTTTTCCCATCTTTTCCTTTTCAGTCTGTGAATGTCTTTAAGGTTTAAGTGAGTCTCTTATAGTCAAAACACAGTTGGGTTTTGTTTTTTTATTCCATTCAGCCACATCAGTCCATTTACATTTAAAGCAATAATTGATAAGTAGGGACTTAACTATTGTCATTTTGTTAATTGCTTTCTTATTGTTTTGTAGTTCCTTAGTTACTTTATTCCTCTCTTGCTGTCTTCCTTTGTGAGTTGATGATTTTTTTGTACTGGTATGCTTTTTTCCCTTATCATTTGTGTATCTGTTACAGGTTTTTGCTTTGTGATTACAATGCACCTTTCATCATACTTCTTATAGTTATAACTGCACATTTTAAGCTGATAACACCTTAACTTCAATTCTAAAAGAAAGTTCTACCCATTTACTTGCCCACCATTTATGTTGATGTCCCAGTTTATATCTTTTATATTGTATGTCCCTTAACCTATTATTGTAGCTATAGTTATTTTTGACACTTTTGTTTCTTAATTATATGCTAGATTTCAAAGTGATTTATATAACACCATTGCAGTATTAGAGTATTTTGAATTTGACTGTATATTCATCTTTATCAGTGAATTTTATACTTTCATATGTTTTCACATTACTAATTCATGGCTTATTGCTTCTGTTTCAAGAACTCTCCTTTGCATTTCTTGTAGAGCAGGCTTAGTGGTGATAAATTTCATCAACTTTTGTCTGGGCAAGTCTGTATCTCACCTCCATTTCTAAATGAGAGCTCTGCTAGGTAAAGTGCTCTTGGTTGACAGTTTTTTTTTTTTTAAATTTGAGCACTTTGAGCATATCATGACACTCCCTTTCCTGGCCTTCAAAGTTTCTGCTGGGAAATATGCTGATAGCCTTATCGAGATTCCTTTGTACGTAATGATTCTTTTTTCTCTTGCTGCTTGCAATTTTTTCTGTAATTTTTGCGAACTTGAACATAATGTGTAGGTGAAAATTTCTTTGAGTTGAAACTCTTTGGGGATTTTTGAGTTTCCATCTCTGCCCCCAGATTTGGGAAGCTTCAGCCATTATTTTTAATAATGTTTCTGTCCCTTTCTCCCTCTCTTCTCCTTCTGGGACTACCCTAATGTGGCCATTGTTTCTTTTGATCATGTCCCACAGTTCACATAGGCTTTCTTCACTCTTTTTCTTTCTAATTTCTTAATTTACTTCTGAGTGGATAACATCAGGAGATCTGTCTTCAAGCTCACAGATCTTTTCTTCTGATTTTTGAGCCTGCCGTTGAAGCAATCTATTGCATTTTTAAGATTTCATTCATTGTATTCTTAATCTCTAGAATTTCTGTTTGGCCTTTTAAAAAATGATTTCTATTTCTTTGTTGAACTTTTGGTTCATGTATTTGTTCATGTATTGTTTTCCTGAGCTCATTGATTTGTCTGTGTTCTTTAGAATCTCACTGAGCTTTCTTAAAATAATTATTTTGAATACTTTTCAGATAACTTGCAGATCTCCATTTATTTGTGCCAGTTATTAGAATATCATTGTGTTCCTTTGGTGGTGCCATGTTTCCTTGCTTTTTCATTTTTCACTGATGGCTGTGCATTTGAAGGCACAGTTACCTCTTCCAGTCTTTTTGAACTGGCTTCAGTGGAGGAAAATCTTTCACCTGGAGGTGGCTGTAAAAGTCATTGGCTGCATGAGATGCAGCATGATTGGTTCCTGAGAAGGCACAATAGTGTAGTCTCCATGACACTCCATCAGCTGAGATTGATATTGACCAGACTGTGGGGTCTTCTGTCGTCTAGATTGCAGAAAATCTGCACGTGGCAGTGGCAGGTAAGGCTATTGGGATATTTGCATATGAGAGCTACTGAGGTGTTCCTGTTTTCCTTTCTTTTTTTATGGAAGGAAGTTCTAACCAAGGGAAACCTTCTTAGTGCCTGATCTGGTGTGCTGGCACTCAGGGCACTCAGAGCAGTGTTGGAGCTGGAGTCCTAGAGTCAGGTGCATGTGAAACTATCACAGTGCCTGGTTTCTGGGGCACAGGTGCACTTGCTGTGGCTATGACATTGGTGTCCAACATGAGGACACGTGCAAAAATCCCATAGAACTATTACATGGGTCTCACTACTGTGACTCTGGCAGGCAAGGGGTGGGTACAACAGTGGCATAGGCCCTGGGATGACAAGGCGTAATGGTGGGTAGGGTGCAGTACTAGCATAGCCTGGTGACGGTGGGTCAAAGTTTCAGCTCTGACCACAGGGGACAGTCACAGGATAGCTGCAGCACATCTCTGATTGCAGCCTGTTAAATCTGTGTGTCAGAACCTGGAGAACTGGGCTCAAAACAGAGGCATCGTGGCCCTGGCCATGATGGTTCAGAGCTGTGACCTTGGACTTGGCAGTTCCAATAGTGACTGGTCACGGGTAGGACCTGAAACCTGGGGGACAGCTCAGGACAGTGACAGCACTGTCTCAGCAATCACGGGTCAGAGATGTGGCCTGGGACCTGGGGACATGACTCAGGTCAGCAGTAATGTCACTGAAAATGAGGGTTCAGAGTCTTGATTTGGGATAAGGATGGAGCTCGGGCAACAACAGCCCAGTGACAGCATTGACATGTTAGAGTCTTAATCTGCAAAGAGATGAGGCTCAGGCTAGTGGCAACATTCCTGGCATCCCTGGCATTCCATCCCATAGCTGTGACATGGAATCCTGTGGATGGAACTCAGGGTGGCAGCAGGATGGCCCCAATAGTGGCAGTCAAAGCATGACTTGGGACCTAGGGGATGAGGCTCAAGCAGCAGTAGCAGCACCTGTGGCATTGATGATTCAAACTGTTACCCAGAACTTGGTGAGTGGGGCTCAGGGCAGTGGTAGCAAAGTCCTTAAAATGGTGATCAAGCATGACTTAGGACTTGGGGGCAGTGCTCAGGGTAGTGGCAGCACCCTTTGCCCTGTCATTTAAAGCCGTAACCTGGAGCCCAGCTGGTGGGGCTCAGTGTGGCTGCAGCATAACTCAAATAATGGCAGCCAAATCATGACTTGGGATCCTGGGGCCAGAAGTCAGGGCAGTCAAAGCCACCCAGAGAGTGATGGGACAAAGCTGTGACCTGGGGCTAAAGGTGGGCAATGAGCAGTGGGAGTTTCAGTCTCATATATAGTGAGGTGCTGGTAAGAGACCCCTGAGAGCAGGGCACAGCAGCAACTGGGGTCCCTGAGGTCAAGACTCACCTCAGCAACAGTTCCTGCCTCTGGGAGTAGATTCAGAGGGTGCACTGTAAGCCACTCCATCAGTTGGGATCAGTAAAGACTGTGGCAGAATTTCTGGATATTTATCCAAAGAATATGAAAACACTAATTCAAAAAGGTATATGCACACTTATGTTCATCACAGCATTATTTACAATAGCCAACCTGAGTCCATCAATGGATGAATTGATAAAGAAGATATGATATGTATATCATATCTCATATATATATGTATATATATATATATATATATATATATATATATATATATATATATATATATACTACTCAGCCATAAAAATTATAAAATCTTGCCATTTGCAATAACGTGTTGGACCTTGAGAGTATTATGCTAAGTGAAATAAGCCAGATGAAGAAAGACAAATACCATATGATTTCACTCATATGTGGAATATAAAAAACAAAATACCAAAATAAATGAACAAAACAAACCAAACAAAAGCAAGCACATAGATACAGAGGTGAGAGTGCTGGTACCTGATGGGAAGGGGTGGAGGGGAGGACAAAATGGGTGAATGGGATCAACTGTATGCTGATGTAAATTTTTGGTGGTGATCACAGTATAGTGTATGTAGAAGAAGAAATATAATGTTGTACACATGAAATTTATGTAATGTTATAAACCAATGTTCCATCAACAAAATTAAATTTTCTAAAAAGTCCCTTAAAAAAAAAGACTACAGGAGATCTCTGTAACAAAGGCTGCAAATGTCCACAATGGTGAGGCTTGCTGGGGTTCTGTTTTCCTTCTCTCTGTGTGGTGAAATTCCTTGGAAGGGATTCCCTCTGGTACTGAGCTGCTCCCAACTGGCAGATGGGGTGGTGCAGGCAAAATACTTCCTGTAATTTTCTACACAACCATCCTCGAGTTTTGAGTTCTGCATGTTTTTTTTGCTGCATTTTTTTCTTGTCCAGAGCTTTCCTTGAGCAGTTTTCTTTGGTCTGTGATTATTTATTTACTGTTCCTGTTGTATTTTTTTGAGGGGGAAGTACAAGCATTGGAGCCTCTTAGCCCTCCATCTTGCTGATGTCACCTGCATTCATTTTCTTAATTTCCCTTTTGAAATGTTCCTTGTTTGTATATAGAAACACAACTGATGTTTGTGTTGATTTCTTATCACGCAACTTTGTTGAATTTATTTATTAGTTCTAACAGTTTTCTTGTGGCATCTCTAGGGTCTTCTACATATGAGATATTACCTGCAAATAAAGATAATTTTACTTCTTCCTTTTCAATTGGATTTATTTTGTTATTTATTTTTCTTGCCTAATTTCTCTGGCTAAAAGTTTCAATACTATGTTGAATATAAGTGGCAGAAGTGGATATTCTTGTCTTCTTCCTGATCTTAGAGGAAAAGCTTTCAGTCTTTCATCATTGAGTATGATGTTAGCTATAGGTTTTTTAATATATGGCCTTAACCATTTTGAGGTTTTTTTCTCAAAGAGTTTTCTTCTCTTCCTAGTGATGAGTATTTTTATCATGAAAATTTGAATTTTTTCAAATGCTTTTCTTGCATCATTTGAGATGACCGTGTGTTTTTTCCCTGTTGTTCTGTTGTAGTGTATTACATTGATAGATTTTCATATATTGAACCATCATTGCATTATGGGAATAAATCCCAATTGATCATGGTGTATAATTCTTTAATCTGCTACTGAATTTGGTTTGTATTTTTGTCAAAGATTTTTACATAAACCTTCAAAAAGGATATTGGTCTTTAGTTTTATTTTCTTGAAGTGTCTTTGTCTGATTTCAGTATCAGGGTAATACTGACCTCATAGAAAAAGTTATGAAGTGTTCCCTCCTCTACAATTTTTGAGTTTGAGAAGAACTGGTGTTATTTATTTCTTCTTTAAGTGTTTGGTAGAATTAACCAGTGAAGCCATCTCGTCCAGGACTTTTCCTTGTTGGGAGGTTTTGATTACTGATTCAATTGTCTTATTAGTTGTAGTTCTATTCAGATTCTGTTTCTTTGTAATTCAGGCTTGATAGCTTTCAAGTTTTTAGGAATTTATCTATTTCATCTATGTTGCTCAATTTGTTGGTATACCACTGTTCATAGTACTATAGTATAATCTGTTTTGTTTCTCTAGAATTGGTAGTAATGTCATCACTTTCATTTCTGATTTTAGAAATTTGAATTATCTGCCTTTTCCTTGGTCAATCCAGGTAAAGCTTATTCAATTTTTTAATCTTTGCAAAGAAATCAGCTTTGGGTTTTTGTTGATTTTCTTTATTATTATTATTTTTAAATTATATCATCTCTAAACATTATTATTTCCTTCCTTCTGCTAGGTTCAGGTTTGTTTCCCTTTTTCTTGTTCTTTAAGTTGTAAAGTTACCTTATTGATTTATTTCTTTCTTGTAATATAAGAATTTGACAGCTTATAAATTTCCCTCTTAGCATTGATTTTGCTGCATCCTACAAGTTTTGATATGTTGTATTTTCATTTTCATTAGTCTCTATGTATTTTTTTTTAACATCTTTATTGGGGTATAATTGCTTTACAATAGTGTGTTAGTTTCTGCTTTATAACAAAGTGAATCAGTCTATGCATTTTTAATTTTGATTTCATCATTGACTTGTTTAAGACAACTGTTGCTTAACTTCCACATATTGTGAAATTTCCATTTTTTCCCTGTTCTTGATTTCTAACTTCATCCTGTAGTGGCTAGAGAAGATAGTTTGTATCATATCTATTTAAAAAAAATCTTTTGAGGCTTTTTTGTGGCCTAACGTTTGGTCTATCCTAGAAAATGTCCCATGTGCACTTGAAAAGAATGTGTATTCTGTTGCTGTTCTGTAGAGTGTTCTGTATATGTCTTTTAGAAGTTGGCATTTTTTCAAGTCCTTTATTTCCTTACTTATCTTATGTCTTCTTGATCTAAGAATTATTGAAAGTGGGTTGTTGAGGTCCTCAACTATTATTTCGAGCTGTGTATTTTTGCCTTCTGTCAATTTTGTTGAACAAAGTTTGGGAGTTTGTTATTAGGTGCATAAATATTTATAATTGTTATTTGTTCCTTCTTTATTGAAACTTTTGTTAATTAACAATGTCCTTTGTTCCATGTAAACTTTAAAGTATATTTTGTCTGAAAATGGCACAGCTCCCTCAGCTCTCTTTTGGTTACTGTTTATGTGGAGTATTATTTTATGTACGTTTACTTTCAACCTATTTTTGTCTTTAGATCTTAAATGAGTCTTTTGTAGAAAGCATATAGTTGGATTTTGTTTTTTTTTAATCTATTCCGCCAATTTTTATTGATTGGAGAGTTAAGTCTATTGACATGTAAAGTAAGTACTGGTAAAGAGTGACTTGCTTCTGCAATTTGGTTATTTGCTATATGCTTTCTACTGTTTTTGTCCATTATATCCTTGGTTACCATCTTTTTTTTTTTTTTTTTTTGGTTACCATCTTTTGTATTTAGTTCATTTTTTACAGTGATACATTTGAATTTCCTTCTAATTTCCTTTTATATGTATTCAATAGTGATTTTCTTTGTGGTTACCATAGGGATAACGTTTAATGTCCTAAAGTTACAACAGTTTAATTTGAGTTCATACCAGCTTAACTTCAATAGCATACACAAACTCTACTCCTATATATCTCCATTACCAGCCTCTTTTAGTTACTGATGTCACAAATTACACTTTTTATACATTGTGTTCCCCCAAGCATAGACTTATACTTTGTATGAATTTTTTCTTTTAAATCATCTAGGAAATAAAAAGTGGAGTTACAAAGCTACATTGCTTGTATAATTGTCCATATTTTTACCTTTACTGACACCTTTATTTCTTCACATGGCTTCAAGTTATTGTGTAGCATTTTTTGAATCCCAACCTGAAATAGTCTCTTTAGCATTTCTTGAAATGGTAGTGGTAATGAACTCCCTCAGTTTCTATTTATCTGGAAGTGTCTTAATTTCTTTCTCATTTTTGGAGAAGAGTTTCACTGGATACAGATTTGTTGGATGACAGTATTTTTCTTTATGTACTTCGAATATATCAGTATTTTGGCCTCCAAGGTTTCTGACGAAAAAAAACTACTGACAATATTATTGAGCAACCCATAATGTGGTGAGTCACATTTCTCTTGCTGCTTCCAAGATTATCTTTGTCTTTGGTTTTTGAAAGTTTGATTATAATGTCATGGTGTGGGTTTCTTTGGGTTTATTTTACTTAGAGTCTGTTAAGCTTCTTGGATTTATAGATTCATATCTTTCCTCAAATTTGAGAAATTTTGTTTATCATTTCCTCAAATAATCTCTCTTCCTTTATTTTTCTCTCTCCTTTTTCTCAGACTCCTATAATACATATTAGTCTGCTTGATTGTTTGCATAAATACCTCAGGCTTTGGTCACTTTGCTACACTCCTTTTTCTTTTCTGTTCCTCTGAATCAAATAATTATAAATGTTCTATATTGTTTATTGATTCTTTCTTTTCCTTGCTTAACTCTACTATTAAACCCCTCTAGTGAATTTTTCAATTCAGTTATTACATTTTTATTCTTTTTCTTTCTTTCTTTTTCTTTTTTTGCAGTACATGGGCCTCTCACTGTTGTGGCCTGTCCCGTTGTGGAGCACAGGCTCCAGACGTGCAGGCTCAGTGGCCATGGCTCACGGGCCTAGCTGCTCTATGGCATGTGGGATCCTCCCAGACTGGGGCATGAACCTGCATCCCCTGCATCAGCAGGTGGACTCTCAACCACTGCGCCACCAGGGAAGCCCCAGTTATTACATTTTTAGTTCAGAAATTTCTTTTTGTTTCATTTTATAATTTCTATCTTTGCTGATATTCTCATTTTGTTTATATATGGTTTTCCAAATTTCCTTTAGTTCTTTGCTTGTGTTTTTCTTTAGCTTTTTGAGCATTTCAAGATAGTTTTTAGTATAAATTAAAGTATAACTTTGTATAATCAGTCATAATCCTGTATTACTTTAGGGGTGGTTGCTTCACTTTAGTTTCTTCCTTCAAATGTGGGTGTTTTACTGCTAGTTTTTTTTTTTTTAATATTCTTTGTAGGTTTTGTTGTTGTCACTGCTGCTGAAAACTGGGCTTTTAAAAACACAGTCACCTTACCTAGTGTTTGAATACTGGCTGGGTGCTAAGGAAGTTCTTCATTAATTGACTTGTTCTTGGTTCTTAGTTTTGTAATCAGCCTGAGGAAAAAAACTAAAGTCCTCTAAAGTCATTTTGGAGCATGCATTCTGCTTGAGCTTGTTTGTTTTTGGTGTTTCCCATTTCCCATTATATACAGGCACTTTTATATTCTTAATTTACCAAAGAGATTTACTCCAAGTTTACTTCAGGACCTTTGATGATCCATTTTATATCTACACCCATAATCTCTTGTCCCAGGCATCTGGGGTTTAATCTCTGTAGCTTTCCTCAGCAATAACCACTACTTCTCTCTGCCTGAAATCTAAAGCAAAACAGAAAACAATTCTTCAAGCAACCTGCAGTAGGTTAGAATATTATATGTAAGGTCAACCCAGCTCCCTACACTTTCATGGAGGAATTGGGTGTCTGCCATTGTTTATATAATGTAAAAACACAACCCATCAGCTCTTGTCCCAGGTGTCTAAATGCCTGGGTATCCATGAAGTAAATTCCTCCCTCAGTCTCTGTGAAGATTTGATTTCAGGACCCCCACAGATAGCAAAACCTGTGGATGCTCAAATCCCTTATATAAAATAGAACATTATTTGCATATAACTGACACACATTCTTTCCTATACTTTAAAATATCTCTAGATTACTATAATAGCTAATACAATGTAAATACTGTGTAAATAGTTATAGATACAATGTAAATGCTATGCAAATAGTTGCCTGTTTGTGGCAAATTCAAGTTTTGCTTTTTGGAAATTTCGGGATTTTTTTCTGAATATTTTTCAATCATGCTTTGTTGAATTTGTGGATGTGGAATCTGCGGATATGGAGGGAAGACTTTGTTCCCAAGAAGCCTGTGCTGCTCTGGCTGCCTGAGATTTGAGTAATGTTGCTCTTTCCCTTGCCTGATATTTGAGTTAGGCAAACAAAACTGTCATTTAGGTATCCCTTAGCAAGGGTAGAATATTGCAGGTCAGGTCTGCTATGCTCCCTCTAGTTTGAGGTACAGAATTGGGAACTAGGCCACCACCTCTTCAAGACTAAGACTTTGTTGTGCAGATGAATGAGTAGGGAAAGGGCAAGCAAAAATGCTACAAAATTTCCTATGATTTTTATTGTGGCTTTTTCTTGATTGGTCATTCACTTGTTTGCTGTAAACTTTTCACTGTTTTCAGAGCTCTTATAAGATGGTGTTAGCCAATTTTTGGTTACTTTTTAGTTGTTTCCATGGGGAACCAAGACTTGAAGCTTCCTAGTCTTCCAGTTTGCTGATATCACTATCATCCACTTTTTTCCAGATTTATTGAGATATAATTGACATATAATATTGTGTAAGGTGTACAATGTGATGATTTGATACATGTATATATTGTAAAGTGTTTACCACAATAGGGTAGTTAACACATCCATCAACTCATATAGTTACATTTTTCTGTTGTTGTTACCTGAGTACATTTAAGATCTACTCTCATAGTAACTTTCAAGTGTACAATACAGCATTGTCAACTATAGTCAACATGTATGTTAGTTACTTGAAATTAATTCCTCTTATAACTGAAAGTTTGTACTCTATGAATAACATCTCCCTATTTCCTTCACTCCCCATCTCCTGGTAACCAACATCTACTCTGTTAAAATGAGTTCAATGTTTTTAGATACCACAGATAAGTGAAAACATATAGTATTTGTTTTTCTCTGATTTATTTCACTTATCATAATACCCTCACATTCCACCTGTATTGTCCCAAATGGCAGGATTTCCTTATTTTTTAATGACTGAATAATATTCCCACATGTGTGTGTGTGTGTGTGTGTGTGTGTGTGTGTGTGTAAAGTTTTCTTTACCCACTCATCCATTGATGAACAGTTAGGTTATTTTCATGTCTTGAGTACTGTGAATAATGCTGCAATAAACATGGGAATGCAGCTATTTCTTAGAGACAGTGATTTAATTTCCTTTGGATATATACCCAGAAGTGAGATCGCTGGATCATGTGGTAGTTCTAATTTTAATGTTTTGGGGAACTTCCATTCTGTTTTCCAAAATGTTTGTATCAATTTACATTCCAAAGAAAAGTGCACAAGGGTTCCATTTTCTCCACATCCTTGCCAACATTTTCAATCTCTCATGTTTTTGATAATAGTCATTCTAATATGTATGAGATATATCCCAATGTGGTTTTGATTTTTGCTGATGATTAGTTATGTTGATCATCTATTCATATACTTGTAGGCTACATGTATATCTTCTTTGAGAAACTGTCTGTTCAGGAAGTTTTCCCACTTCTAAATCAGAATATTAGTTTTTGTTCCCATTGAGTTGTGTGAGTTTCTTATTATTTTGGATATTAACTCCTTATCAGATAAATGATTTAGAAATATTTTCTTCCATTCTGTAACTTGGCTAGTCACATTGTTGAATTTTTTTTTGCTGTCAGAAACTTTTTAGTTTGATGTACTCCCATGTTTCGTGCTGGTCTAAGCCTATCAATAACCAATGTTGTGGTTGGACTGGACCTTGTGGTTCTTATTATAATTGCAAGATGCCCTTTAGCAAAAACCTTCAGGGAACTTTGAAGAAAAGTAGAAGTTTAATACTTATAAGACCTGGAAGTTGCACAGCACATCTGGAGCCACATATCAAGGTCATGGGTAGAAAGAGAGAGAACACATGGGCCTGGTTCCTGCTTTTATTGGGGTCGAGGGTGGGGGCCTAGGTTTTGTGGGATCACTCTATTGGTGAATTTAAAACATGAGTGGGGATTTAAAGTGTGGGAGGAGAAAAAAACAAGTAGTCCAAATGGTCAGTTACTGAAATCAACCAAGATTTCTAAAACAAAGGCATCTCAGTAGGGAGAAGGTGGACTGCCTATCTATCTAGTCATGTAGCTGACAATGTGTTTATTTGAGATAGCTGTCTTTGAAGTGGATGTCTCTTTGAAATGGATGCCTTCGCAATCAAAGCTTATTTCAGGCACTTGTATTAAAAAAAACAAAGAAAAAAATGTCAGGGCTTACACTACATCTTGTTGATTTTTCCTTTGGTTGCTTGTGCATTTGTGTCCTGTTGTGTCAGGGAGGCTTAGGTGATATATTAAATTAAAAATAGGCAGATTATGACCTACTGAATGAGGAAGCACAAGACACCTACACGGGGTTGGCAAGTAGCTTCCTTAGCATCCAAGTTGCCACTTTGGGAATGAACAACTCGAGGGGTCATTTTGATTGGAGGCACTGTTTCAATACACTCACACAAAGGAAGTAAAGTCATAAAATTTATTACAGACAGATCCCAGAAACAGGGGGTGCAATGAGCTGGGGAAAGGGCAATCTTCCATCTGAAGTCAGGAGGGAGCAGGAGATAGAGAGCAGGGTAGCAAGCAGATATTACCTATAAAGCAGGAATTCTAAGATCAGTTTCTTATCTAAATGTCCAGACTCTGGGTGTGAGCAAGATGATCATACTGTTAAGTGCCCAGGCAGCAACCCAAAAGAGCTGTTTTCTCATTACACCTATCCAAAAAATCATTGCCAATGCTATTTTCAAGGAGTCTTTCCCTTATGTTTTCTTTTAGGAGTTTTACAGGTCAGGGTCTTACTTTTAAGTCATTAATCCATTTTGAGTTAATTTTTGTGAGTGGTATAAGTTAGGAGCTCAATTTCATTCTTTTGATGTGAAGTTACTGCAACACCATTTATCAAGAGTCTATTCTTTCCCCATGAGTATTCTTTGCTCACATGTGAAGTATTAGTTGATTGTATACGCATGGGTTTATTTCTGGGCTCTTGATACTTTATTTTTAATGATTCAGTGACTCAGTATTTTTGCAGATTATACTCCATAATAAGTCATTAAAGATCAGAGCTATAATTCCCTGTGCAATACAATATATCCTAGTTGCTCATTTATTTTTATACATAGTAGTTTTTATCTGTTAATCCCATACCCTAATTTGTCCCTCCATCCTTCCTTCTCTTCTTTGGTAACAACAGTTTTGTTTTCTATATCAATGAGTCTATTTCTATTTTGCATATATATTCATTTCTATTATTTTTTTAGATTCCACATATTAGTGATATCGTACAGTATTTGTCTTTCTCTGTCTACATTTCACTAAGCATAATATTCCGTAAGTCCATCCATGTTACTGCAAATGACAGAATTTAATTCTTTTTAGGGTTGAGCAATATTCCATTACACACACACACACACACACACACACACACACACACACACACCCTCTTTATCCATAGTTCTGTTTACTTGGTTTGTTTCCATGTCATTGTTACAGTAAACATGGTTACAGTGCTGCTATGAACATTGGGGTGCATGTATCTTTTCAAATTAGTGTTTTTGTTTTCTACAGATATATACCCAGGAATGGAATTGCTGGATCATATGGTCGTTATATTTTTAGTTTTTTGAGGAATCTCCATAAGGTTTTCCATAGTGGCTGCACCAATTTACATCCCCACAAATAGTGTACAAGAGTTCCCTTTTCTCCACATCCTTGTCAATATTTCTTATTTGTAGACCTTCTGATGCTAAACATTTTGACAAGTGTGTGGTGATACCACACTGTTACAAGTGTATAGATCTTTTGGTTCACTTCCTTGATTAAATTTATTCATATGCATTTTATTTCTTTTGATAATATTGTGAATGGTATTGCTTTCTCCCTCAGAGAGGTCATGGTATTGTATAGAAATGCAACTGATTTCTGTATGCTGATTTTATATCTTGCAACTTCTGAATTAATTTATTTGTTCTAAGAGTTTGCCAAGACTGAACCAGGAAAAAATAGAAAATATGAACAGACCAGTTTCAAGTACTGAAATTGAATACGTGATTTAAAAATTCCCAACAAACAAGAGCCCAGGACCAGATGGCTTCACAGGCAAATTCTACCAAACATTTAGAGAAGCGTTAACACCTATCCTTCTGAAACTATTTAAAAAATTGCAGAGGAAGGAACATTTCTGAACTCATTCTATGAGGCCACCATCACCCTGATACCAAAACCAGATGAAGATACCACAAAAAAAGAAAATTATAGGGCAATATCACTGATGAACGTAGACACAGAGATCCTCAACAAAATACTAGCAAACCAAATCCAACAATACATGAAAAGGATCATACACCATGATCAAGTGGGATTTATCACAGGGATGCAGGATTTTTCAGTATCCACATACCAATCCACCACATTTACAAATTGAGGAATAAAAACCATATGATAATCTCAATAGATGCAGAAAAAGTTTTGGATAAAATTCAACACACATTTATGATAAAAACTTTCCAGAAAGTGGGCATAGAGGGAACATACCTCAACATAATAAAGCCCATACGTGACAAAACCACAGCTAGCATACAAAATGGTGAAAGCATTTCCTCTAAGATCAAGAAGAAGACAAGGATGTCCACTCTCACCACTTTTAGTCAACACAGTTTTGGAAGTCCAAGCCACAGCACTCAGAGAAGAAAAAGAAATAAAAGGAATCCAAATTGGAAAAGAAGAAGTAAAACTGTCACTGTTTGCAGATGACATGATTCTATACATAGAAAAGCCTAAAGATGCTAACAGAAAACTACTAGAGCTCATCAATAAATCTGGTAAAGCTGCAGGATACAAAATTAATACACAGATATCTGTTGCATTTCTATACACTAACAACAAAAGATCAGAAAGAGAAACTAAGAAAAAATATCACATTTACTATTGCCTCAAAAATAATAAAAAACCTAGGAATAAACGTACCTAAGAAGGCAAAAGACCTGTACTCTGAAAACTGTAAGATGCTGATGAAAGAAATTAAAGATGACACAAACAGATGGAAAGATATACCATGTTCATGGATTGGAAGAATCAATACTGTGAAAATGACTATACCCCCAAGGCAATCTACAGATTCAGTGAAATCCCTATCATATTACCAATGGCATTTTTCACAGACTTAGAACAAAAAATTTACAATTTTTAAGGAAACACAAAAGACCCTGAATAGCCAAAACAAACTTGAGAAAGAAAAACAGAGCTGGATGAATCAGGCTCCCTGACTTCAGATTATACTACAAAGCTACAGTCATCAAAACAGTATGGTACCGGCACAAAAACAGAAATATAGATCAGTGGAACAGGAAAGAAAGGCCAGAGAGGCACCTATGGTCACCTAATCTATGATAAAGGAAGCAAGAATATATAATGGAAAGAGACAGTGTCTTCAATAAGTGGTGCTGGGAGAACTGGACAGCTACATGTAAAAGAATGAAATTAGAACATTCTCTAACACCACACACCACAGACAAAAATAAACTCAAAATTGATTAAAGACCTAAATGTAAGAACGGATACTACAAAACTCTTAGAGGAAAACATAGATAGAACGCTCTTTGACATAAATTGCAGCAATATCTTTTTGGATCTGTCTCCTAGAGTAATGGAAATAAAACCAAAAATAAACAAATGGGACTTAATTAAACTTAAAAGTTTTGCACAGCAATGGAAACCATAAACAAAACGAAAAGACAACCAACAGAATGGGAGAAAATACTTGCAAATGATGTGACCAACAAGGAATTAATCTCCAAGCTCATACAGCTTAATATCAAAAAACCAAACAGCCCAATTGAAAAATGGTCAGAAGATCTAAATAAACTTTTCTCCAAAGAAGACATACAGATGGCCAAAAGGTACATTCAAAGATGCTCCACACAACTAATTATGAGAGAATTGCAAATCAAAAGTACAATGAGGTATCACCCCACTCTGATCAGAATGGATATCACCAAAAGTCTACAGATAATAAATGCTGGATAGCGTGTGGAGAAAAAGGAACCCTCCTACACTGTTGGTGGGAATATAAATTGGTACTGACTCTATGGAGAACTGTGTAAAAGTTCCTTAAAAAACTAAAAATAGAGCTACCATATGATCCAGCAATCCCACTCCTGGACATATATCTGGAGAAAACCATAATTCAAGAAATACATGCACCCCAATGTTCGTAGAAGCAATATTTACAATAGCCAGGACATGGAAGCAACCTAAATATCCATCAACAGATGAATGGATAAAGAAGATGTGGCACATAGAAAGTGGAATATTACTCAGCCATAAAAAAGAATGAAATAATGTCATTTTCAACCATATGGATGGACCTAGAGATTATCATACTAAGTGAAGTAAGCCAGGGATAGAAAGACAAATATCATATGATATTGCTTATATGTGGAATCAAAAAAATGATACAAATGAACTTATATACAAAATAGAAACAGACCCAAAGACATAGAAAACTAACTTATGGTTACCAAAGGGGAGATGGGTGAGAGATAAATCAAGCATTTGGGATTGTCATATACAGAGTACTATACATAAAATAGATAACCAACAAGGACCTACTGTATAGCACAGGGAATAATACTCAATATTTTTAATAACCTATAAGGGAAAAGAATTTGAAAAAATAAATATATATGTATGCATTCATACATATGTATATATGTATGAATCACTTTGCTCTACACCTGCAACTAACACAACCCTGTAAATCAACCATGCTTCAATAAAAAATAAACAAATTTTAAAAAGTAAAAGCTACAGTAAACAAAATATTGAATAGGAGATAATACTGCCTAACTCTTTTTACGAAGCTAGTATTACCCTGATAATGAAGCCAGACGAAAACAGTATAAAAAAGGAAAGTGCAGACTAATATTTTTTATGGATATTAAAGTAAAAACCCTTGACAAAATACTGGAAAAATGAAGTCTGTAGCCTATTAAAAGTATTAAACACCATGACCAAGAGGGATTTATTCCCAAGATGCACAGTTGGTTAACATATGACAATCAATGTATTATTTCACATCAACAGAATAAAGGTAAGAAACCACAAGATCATCTCAATTAATTTATCCAAAACATATGACAAAATCCAATACTCTTTCATGATAAGAACACTCATGAAACTAGGAAGAGAAGCAAATTGCTTCAACACAATTAAGGTCATGTGTGAAAAATATAATAATCAATGGTGCAAGATTGAAACTTCTTTCCTTATGATCAGAAAGAAGAGAAGGATGCACACTTTTACCACTTCTATTCAATATGGCACTGGAACTTCTAGCCAGAGCAATTAAGGAATAACAAATAAATAATAAAAGGAATCCAATTGGAAAGGAAGAAGTAAAGTTATCTCTGTTTGAGGACAATATCTTTTTTTAATTCTTTATAATTTTTTTTATTTTTTTACATCTTTATTGGAGGATAATTGCTCTACAATGGTGTGTTAGTTTCTGCTTTATAACAAAGTGAATCAGTCATACATATACATATATTCCTATATCTCTTCCCTCTTGTGTCTCCCTCCCACCCACCCGCCCTATCTCACCCCTCCAGGCGGTCACAAAGCACCAAGATGACCTCCCTGTGCTATGCGGCTGCTTCCCACTAGCTATCTACCTTAAGTTTGGTAGCGTATATATGTCCATGTCTCTCTCTCGCTTTGTCACAGCTTACTCTTCCCCCTCCCCATATCCTCAAGTCCATTCTCTAGTAGGTCTGTGTCTTTATTCCTATCTTACCCCTAGGTTCTTCATGACATTATTTTTTCTTAAATTCCATATATATGTGTTAGCATACGGTATTTGTTTTCTCTTTCTGACTTACTTCACTCTGTATGACAGACTCTAGGTCCATCCACCTCACCACAAATAGCCCAATTTCGTTTCCTCCCATGGCTGAGCAATATTCCACTGCATATATATGCCACAGCTTCTCGATCCATTCATCCGATGATGAACACTTAGGTTGTTTCCATCTCTGGGCCATTGTAAATAGAGCTGCAAAGAACATTTTGGTACATGACTATTTTTGAATTATGGTTTTCTCAGGGTATATGCCCAGTAGTGGGATGCTGGGTCATATGGTAGTTTTATTTGCAGGTTTTTAAGGAACCTCCATATAGTGCTCCATAGCGGCTGTACCAATTCACATTGCCACCAGCAGTGCAAGAGTGTTCCCTTTTCTCCACACCCTCTCCAGCATTTATTGTTTCTAGATTTTTTGATGATGGCCACTCTGACTGGTGTGAGATGATATCTCATTGTAGTTTTGATTTGCATTTCTCTAATGATTAATGATGTTGAGCATTCTTTCACATGTTTGTTGGCAGTCTGTATATCTTCTTTGAAGAAATGTCTATTTAGGCCTTCTGCCCATTTTTGGATTGGGTTGTTTGTTTTATTGTTATTGAGCTGCATGAACTGCTTGTAAATTTTGGAGATTAATCCATTGTCAGTGGCTTCATTTGCAAATATTTTCTCCCATTCTGAGGGTTGTCTTTTCATCTTGTTTATGGTTTCCTTTGCTGTGCAAAAGCTTTGAAGTTTCATTAGGTGACATTTGTTTATTGTTTTTTATTTTCATTTCTCTAGGAGGTGGATCAAAAAGGATCTTTCTGTGATTTATGTCATAGAGTGTCCTGCCTATATTTTCCTCTAAGAGTTTGATAGTTTCTGGCCTTACATTTAGGTCTTTAATCCATTTTGAGCTTATTTTTGTGTATGGTGTTAGGGAGTGATCTAATCTCATACTTTTACATGTACCTGTCCAGTTTTCCCAGCACCACTTATTGAATAGGCTGTCCTTTCTCCACTGTACATTCCTGCCTCCTTTATCAAAGATAAGGTGACCATATGTGCGTGGGGTTATCTCTGGGCTTTCTATCCTGTTCCATTGATCTATATTTCTGTTTTGGGGCCAGTACCATACTGTCTTGATTACTGTAGCTTTGTAGTATAGTCTGAAGTCAGGGAGCCTGATTCCTCCAGCTCCATGTTTCGTTCTCAAGATTGCTTTGGCTATTCGGGGTCTTTTGTGTTTTCATACAAATTGTGAAATTTTTTGTTCTAGTTCTATGAAAAATGCCAGTGGTAGTTTGATAGGGATTGCATTGAATCTGTAGATTGCTTTGGGTAGTAGAGTCATTTTCACAATGTTGATTCTTCCAATCCAAGAGCATGGTATATCTCTCCATCTATTTGTATCATCTTTAATTTCTTTCATCAGTGTCTTATAATTTTCTGCATACAGGTCTTTTGTCTCCTTAGGTAGGTTTATTCCTAGATATTTTATTCTTTCTGTTGCAATGGTAAATGGGAGTGTTTTCTTGATTTCACTTTCAGATTTTTCATCATTAGTGTATAGGAATGCCAGAGATTTCTGTGCGTTACTTTTGTATCCTGCTACTTTACTGAATTCATTGATTAGCTCTAGTAGTTTTCTGGTAGCATCTTTAGGATTCTCTATGTATAGTATCATGTCATCTGCAAACAGTGACAGCTTTACTTCTTCTTTTCCAATTTGGATTCCTTTTATTTCCTTTTCTTCTCTGATTGCTGTGGCTAAAACTTCCAAAACTATATTGAATAAGAGTGGTGAGAGTAGGCAACCTTGTCTTGTTCCTGATCTTAGTGGAAATGCTTTCAGTTTTTCACCACTGAGGACGATGTTGGCTGTGGGTTTGTCATATATGGCCCTTATTATGTTGAGGAAAGTTCCCTCTATGCCTACTTTCTGCAGGGTTTTTATCATAAATAGGTGTTGAATTTTGTCAAAAGCTTTCTCTGCATCTATTGAGATGATCATATGGTTTTTCTCCTTCAATTTGTTAATATGGTTTATCACGTTGATTGATTTGCGTATATTGAAGAATCTTTGCATTCCTGGAATAAACCCCACTTGTTCATGGTGTATGATCCTTTTAATGTGCTTTTGGATTCTGTTTGCTAGTATTTTGTTGAGGATTTTTTCATCTATGTTCATCAGTGATATTGGCCTGTAGTTTTCTTTCTTTGTCACATCCTTGTCTGGTTTTGGTATCAAGGTGATGGTGGCCTCGTAGAAGGAGTTTCGGAGTGTTCCCCCCGAGGAAAATGTCTTATATGTAGAAAATCCTAAAGATGCCACACAATGTTCTGTTAGAACTAATAAAGGAATTTTTAAATGTTTCATGGTAAAATATCAACACACAAGAATCAGTTGTGTTTGTATACACAAATGATGAACATTTTGAAAAGGAAATTAAGAAACAATTCCATTTACAATAGCATCAAAAAGAATAAAATACTTAGAAATTAATTTACCCAAGGAAGTGAAAGGCATATACTGAAAACTATGAAACATTTCTAATAGAAACTAAAGAAAACATAAATAAATGGACTGACAGCCTGTGCTCATCGTTTGGAAGACAATGTTGTTAAGATATCCATACTATCCAAGTGATATATAGATTTAATAAAATCCCTATCAAAATCTCAAATGGTTCATTTTTTCTTGCAGAAATAGAAAAATCCATTCTAAAATTCACTTAGAATCCCAGTAGACCACAAAATAACTAAAACAGTATTGAAAAAGAACAAAGTTGCAGGACTCACAATTTCCTATTTCAAAACTTCCCAAAAAACTACAGCAATTAAAAATGTGTTGCTGGCATAAAGGAAAACATATAGACCCATGGAATAGACTAGAAAGCCCAGAAATAAACCCTTGCATATAGTAAAATGATTATCCACAATGGTGCCAAGACCGTTCAATGGGGAATGAGCAGTCTTTTCAAAAATTGGTGCTGGGTAAGTTTAAGAGTAGTGGTTCAAACCTAGTATTTGGTGAGAATTGAGGTAGGAAAATCAAAGAAGTGATCATGGAGAAGTTGACATTTGAGCTGTGCTTTGGGAATGGGTACCATGTTGAAAAATAGGGATGAGAAGACGGAAGGCATGTCGTGTTAAACAACCTAGGAAAAACAGAACACCTACTATGTGTTAGAGACTATGTAGTATAAAAAAAGAGTACAGATAGGAGAGCTTATGTATAACTGGGGAACATGTTCTTGGAGTTCTGGGAATCATGAGTGTTCTTAGTGCAGGTAGACTGTTGGCTACTACAGACATGAGGAATAAAGCCACATGCTACCTAGTGGGTGCTAAAGTCATTGCATAGCTACTCTGTTTTCCTTTTTTCTTCCACCGTCCCCCAGTACTCAATGAATCAAATCAACTTTTAAATGGTTGTGTTAATGAATGTATGCCTACTATGTTCCAAGCAGAATGTAAGCACTGGGATACCAGTAATATTGGGATAAAATTTTAAGAAATAACACTGCTTTCAATATTAAAAAAAATTGGTGCTGGGAAAATTGGACATTTACATGCAAAAGTTGGACACTTGTCTTACACATACACAAAAATTAACTGAAAAATAGATCAAAGACCTTAACATGAGAGCTAAACCTATACATCTCCTAGAAGAAAACATAAGGTAAAGCTTTGTGATACTGGATTCAACAATGACTTTGTTGGATATGACACTATGAACATAGGCAGCTAAAGAAAAAAACAGATAATTTGAACTACGTCAAATTTTAAAACTTTTGTGGACCAAAGGACACTATCAACACAGTAAAGGGACAACCCACTGAACGGGAGAAAATATGCACAAATCACATATCTGGTATGGAAATAATATCCAGAATATATAAAGAACTTCTACATCTCAAGAACAAAACCAAAATATTTCTCCAAAGAAAATGTACAAATGGCCAATAGGCACATGAAAATATTCTGAACATCACTAATCATTACTGAAATGCAAATCAAAACTACAACGTAATACCACTTCACACTTATGAGGATGTATATTATATATAAAAAAGAGGAAAAACTAAATCTAATGAGGATGTGAAAAACCTGGAACTGCTATGGTCTGAAAATTTGTGTACCCCCAAATTCATATGTTGAAATTCTAACTCCCAAAGACGATGATATTAGGAGGTGGGCAAGTTAGGAAGTGCTTAAGTCAGGAGGGTGTAGTCTTCATGAATTGGATTAGTGTTCTAATAAAAGAGACACCACACAGTTCCCTAGCGCCTTATACCATGTGAGGATACAATGAGAAGCCTGACACTCAGAAAAGAGCCCTTACCTGACCATGCTGGTAACCTGATGTTGGACTTTTACCCTCCAGAACTGTGAGATATAAATTTCTTTTGTTTATAAGTTATCCAATCTGTAGTATTTTGTTATAGCAGCCCAACTGGACTAAGACAGAAACCTGTGCATGGTTGTTAGAAATGTAAAATCCTGCAGCCACTGTGGAAAACAATATGGCACTTCTTCAAAAAATTGAAAATGGGTTTACCATACAATCCAGAAATTCCACTCCTTGTTACATACCCAAACAACTAAAGCAGGAAGTTGAACAGATATTTGGACATCCATGCTCATAGCAACATTATTACAATGGCCAAAAGTTGGAAACAACACAAGTGTCCACTTACTGTTGAATGGATAATAAAAATGTGTTATATACATACAATGGAAATTTTTCAGCTTTAAAAATGAATGAGGGGGCTTCCCTGGTGGTGCAGTGGTTGAGAGTCCGCCTGCCGATGCAGGGGACATGGGTTCGTGCCCCGGTCTGGGAAGATTCCACATGCGGCGGAGTGGCTGGGCCCGTGAGCCATGTCTGCTGAGCCTGCGCGTCCGGAGCCTGTGCTCTGCAACGGGAGAGGGCACAACAGTGAGAGGCCCGCATACCGCCAAAAAAAAACCCAAATGAATGAGGTTGTATCAATTTACATTCCCACCAACAGTGCAGGAGGGTTCCCTTTTCACCACACCCTTTCTCTTTCCAGCATTTATTGTTTCCAGATTTTTTGATAATGGCCATTCTGACCTGTGTAAAGTGATACCTCATTGTAGTTTTGATTTGCATTTCTCTAATAATTAGTGATGTTGAGCATATTTTCATGTGCCTCTTGGCCATCTGTATGTCTTCCTTGGTGAAATGTCTATTTAGGTCTTCTACCCATTTTTTAATTGGGTTTTTTATTTTTCTTGATATTGAGCTCCATGAGCTGTTTGTATATTTTAGATATTAATCCTTTGTCTGTTGTTTCATTTGCAAATATTTTCTAACAGTATGGAGGTTCCTTAAAAAACTAGAAATAGAACTACCATATGACATAGCAATCCCACTACTGGGCATATACCCTGAGTAAACAATAATTCAGAGACATGTACCACAATGTTCCTTGCAGCACTATTTATAATAGCCAGGACATGGAAGCAACATAAATGTCCACCGACAGATGAATGGATAAAGAAAATGTGGCACATATACAATGGAATGTTACTCAGCCATAAAAAGAAGTGAAACTGAGTTATTTGTAGTTAGGTGGATGGACCTAGAGTCTGTCATACAGAGTGAAGTAAGTCAGAAAGAGAAAAACAAATACCGTATGCTAACACATATATATGGAATCTAAAAAAAAAGAAATGGTACTGGTGAACCTAGTGACAGGGCAGGAATAAAGATTTAGACATAGAGAACAGACTTGAGGACACGGGGATGGAGGGGGAAGCTGGGGTGAAGTGAGAGTAGCATTGACATATATACACAACCAAATGTAATATAGATAGCGAGTGGGAAGCAGCAGCATAGCACAGGGAAATCAGATCGGTGCTTTGCGATGACCTAGAGATGTGGGATAGGGAGGGTGGGAGGGAGGCTCAAGAGGGAGGGGTAATGGGGATATATGTATACATATGGCTGATTCATTTTGCTGTACAACAGAAACTAACAGAGTATTGTGAAGCAATTATACTCCAATAAAGTTATATTAAAAAAATAACTGGAATAGGAAAACTCATAGACATAGAATGTAGATTAGAGGTTACCAGGGGCTGGGGGAAGGAAAGACTGAGAAGTTTTGCTTAATGGTTACAGAGTTTCTGTCTGTGGTAATGAAAAAATTTTGGAAATAGAAAGTGATGATGGCTGCATAACATTGTGAATGTATTTAGGCCACTGAATTTTACATTTAATGATTAAAATAAAAAATTTTATTATTAAAAAACTGAATGAGGTTTTCATGCATGCTACATTATATATGAACTGTAAAGGCATTGTGCTAAATGAAATAAACCAATCATAAAAGGACAAATATTTTATGATTTTACTATTATATACTGATATACAAGTTCAAAGAGGCAGAACGTAGTATAGTGGTTACCAAGGCCTGGGGGAAGTGAGGGCCAGGGAGTTATTATTTAATGGGTACAGACCTTCAGTTTGTGATGAAAAATTCTGGAAGTGTATAATGGTGATGGCTGAACAACAATGTAATTGCACTTAATGTTATTGAACGGCACACTTAAAAATCTATAAATCCTTCTGTTATTTAAATCTAGTTCAATTCTATTATGATCTAAGAACATAATTTTATGATTTCTATTTTTGAATTTGTTAAATGTTTTCTTAACTTTATCTTTTAGACTATTTTTAGGTTCACAGCAAAATTGAACAGAGGGTACAAAAATTTCTGATATACCCCCTGGTCCCTCATATGAACAGCCTCCCCCATCATCAAAATCCTGCACCAGAGTGATACATTTGTTATAATTGATGAACTTACATTGACATATCTTTATCACCCAAAGTCCATGGTTTACACTAGGATTCACTTTTGGTATTGTATATTCTAAGGGACTTCACAAAGATATAATGATATATATGTGCCACTAGGGTAACATACAGAAAATTTTCACTGCCCTACAAATACTCTGTGCTCCACCTATTTATCCCTTCTCCCCCTTAACCCCTGGCAACCACTGATCCTTTTACTGTCTCCACAGTTGCCTTTCCGGAATGTTGTATTGTTGGATTCATACAGTATATCACCTTTTTAGATTGACTTTCTACACTTAGTAGTATATATTTAGGGTCTCTCCATGACTTTTTTTAAAAAGATTTTTTGGATGTGGACCATTTTTTAAAGTCTTTATTGAATTTGTTAGTATATTGCTTCTGGGTTTTTTTGGCTTTTGTTTTTTGGCCAGGAGGCATGTGGGATCTTAGCTCCCCGACCAGGGATTGAACTTGCACATCCCTGCATTGGAAGGCAAAGTCTTAACCACTGGACTGCCAGGGAAGGCCCTCTCTATGTCTTTTTATGGCTTTATATCTCACGTCTTTTTGCAGTGTATAATATTCCATTGTCTGGATGTACCACAGATTATCCATTCACTTACTGAAGGACATCTTGGTTGCTTCCAAGTTTTGGCAACTATGAATAAAGCTGCTATAAGCACCTGTGTACAGGTTTTGGTGTGGTTATGAGTGTTCACCTCGTTTGGGTAAATACCGAGGAGTGCAGTTGCTAAATCATACAGTAAAAGTATTTTATTTTATTTTTTTTCTTTTTAAACATCTTTATTGGAGTATAATTGCTTTACAATGGTATATTAGTTTCAGCTTCACAACAAAATGAATCAGTTATATATATACATATGTTCCCATATCTCTTCCCGCTTGCGTCTCCCTCCCTCCCACCCTCCCCATCCCACCCCTCCAGGCGGTCACAAAGCATCGAGCTGATCTCCCTGTGCTATGCGGCTGATTCCCACTATCTATCTGCCTTACGTTTGGTAGTGTATATATGTCCATGCCACTCTCTCACTTTGTCACAGCTTACCCTTCCCCCTCCCCATATCCTCAAGTCCATTCTCTACTAGGTCTGTGTCTTTATTCCTGTCTTACCCCTAGGTTCTTCATGACATATTTTTTTTCTTAAATTCCATACATATGTGTTAGCATACAGCATTTGTCTTTCTCTTTCTGACTTACTTCACTCTGTATGACAGACTTTATGTCCATCCAACTCATTACAAATAGCTCAATTTCGTACCTTTTTATGGCTGAGTAATATTCCATTGTATATACGTGCCACAACTTCTTTATCCATTCACCCGATGATGGACACTTAGGTTGTTTCCATCTCCGGGCTATTGTAAATAGAGCTGCAATGAACATTTTGGTACATGACTATTTTGAATTATGGTTTTCTCAGGGTATATGCCCAGTAATGGGATTGCTGGGTCATATGGTAGTTCTATTTGTAGTTTTTTAAGGAACCTCCATACTGTTCTCCATAGTGGCTGTACCAATTCACATAACCACCAGCCGTGCACCAGTGTTCCCTTTTCTCCACACCCTCTCCAGCATTTATTTTTTCTAGATTTTTTGATGATGGCCATTCTAACTGGCATGAGATGATATCTCATTGCAGTTTTGATTTGCATTTCTCTAATGATTAATGATGTTGAGCATTCTTTCATGTGTTTGTTGGCAATCTGTATATCTTTTTGGAGAAATGTCTGTTTAGGTCTTCTGCCTATTTTTGGATTGGGTGGTTTGTTTTTTTGATATTGAGCTGCATGAGCTGCTTGTACATTTTGGAGATTAATCCTTTGTCAGTTGCTTCATTTGCAAATATTTTCTCCCATTCTGAGGGTTGTCTTTTCATCTTGCTTATGGTTTCCTTTGCTGTACAAAAGCTTTGAAGTTTCATTAGGCCCTGATTGTTTATTTTTTTTTAATTTCCATTTATCTAGGAGGTGGTTCAAAAACGATCTTGCTGTGATTTATGTCATAGAGTGTTCTGCCTATGATTTCCTCTAAGAGTTTGATATTTTCTGGCCTTACACTTAGGTCTTTAATCCATTTTGAGTTTATTTTTGTGTATGGTGTTAGGGAGTGTTCCAATTTCATTCTTTCATTCTTGTACATGTAGCAGTCTAGTTTTCCTAGCACCACTTATTGAAGAGGCTGTCTTTTTCCCCCTGTGTATTCTTGCCTCCTTTGTCAAAGATAAGGTGACCATAGGTGTGTGCGGTTTTCTCTGGTTTTGTATCCTGTTCCATTGATCTGTATTTCTGTTTTTGTGCCAGTACCATACTGTGTTGATTACTGTAGCTTTGTAGTATAGTCTGAAGTCAGGGAGCCTGATTCCTCCAGCTCCGTTTTTCGTTCTTAGCGTTGCTATCGCTATTTGGGGTCTTCTGTGTTTCCATACAAATTGTGAATTTTTTTGTTCTAGTTCTGTGAAAAATACCAGTGTTAGTTTTATAGGGATTGCATTGAATCTGTAGGTTGCTTTGGGTAGTATAGCCATTTTTACAGTGTTGATTCTTCCAATCCAAAAACATGGTATATCTCCCCATCTGTTTGTATCATCCTTAATTTCTTTCATCCGTGACTTATAGTTTTCTGCATCCAGGTCTTTTGTCTCCTTAGGTTGGTTTATTCCTAGATATTTTATTCTTTTTCTTGCAACGGTAAATGGGAGAGTTTTCTTAATTTCATTTTCAGATTTTTCATCATTAGTGTATAGGAATGCCAGAGATTTCTGTGCATTAATTTTGTATCTTGCTACTTTACCAAATTCATTGATTAGCTCTAGTAGTTTTTTGGTAGCATCTTTAGGATTCTTTATGTATAGTATCATGTCATCTGCAAACAGTGACAGCTTTACTTCTTCTTTTCTGATTTGGATTCCTTTTATTTCCTTTTCTTCTCTGATTGCTGTGGCTAAAACTTCCAAAACTATGTGGAATAAGAGTGGCGAGAGTTGGTAACATTGTCTTGCTCCTGATCTTATTGGAAATGCTTTCAGTTTTTCACCATTGGGGACGATGTTGGCTGTGGGTTTGTCATATATCACCTTTATTATGTTGAGGAAAGTTCCCTCTATGCCTACTTTCTGCAGGGTTTTTATCATAACTGGGTGTTGAATTTTGTTGAAAGTTTTCTCTGCATCTATTGAGACGATCTTATGGTTTTCCTCCTTCAGTTTGTAAATATGGTGTATTACATTGATTGATTTGCATATATTGAAGAATCCTCACATTCCTGGGATAAACCACACTTGATCATGGTGTATGATCCTTTTAATGTGCTGTTGGATTCTGTTTGATAGTATTTTCTTGAGGATTTTTGCAACTATGTTCATCAGTGATATTGGCTTGTAATTTTCTTTCTTTGTCACATCCTTGTCTTGTTTTGGTATCAAGGTGATGGTGCCCTCGTAGAATGAGTTTGGGAGTGTTCCTCCCTCTGTTATATTTTGGAAGAGTTTGAGAAGGATAGGTGTTAGCTCTTCTCTAAATGTTTGATAGAATTCGCCTGTGAAGCCATCTGGTCCTGTGCTTTTGTTTGTTGGAAGATTTTTTTTTTTTAACATCTTTATTGGGGTATAATTGCTTTACAATGGTGTGTTAGTTTCTGCTTTATAACAAAGTGAATCAGTCATACATAAACATATGTTCCCATATGTCTTCCCTCTTGCGTCTCCCTCCCTCCCACCCTCCCCATCCCACCCCTCCAGGCTGTCACAAAGCACCGAGCCAATATCCCTGTGCCATGCGGCTGCTTCCCACTAGCTATCTACCTTACTGCGTTTGTTACTGTGTATATGCCCATGACTCTCTCTCGCCCTGTCACAGCTCACCCTTCCCCCTCCCCATAACCTCAAGTCCGTTCTCTAAGAGGTCTGCGTCTTTATTCCTGCTTTACCCCTAGGTTCTTCATGACATTTTTTTCTTAAATTCCATATATATGTGTTAGCATACGGTATTTGTCTTTTTCTTTCTGACTTACTTCACTCTGTATGACAGACTCTAGGTCTATCCACCTCATTACAAATAGCTCAATTTCGTTTCTTTTTATGGCTGAGTAATATTCCATTGTATATATGTGCCACATCTTCTTTATCCATTCATCCGATGACGGGCACTTAGGTTGTTTCCATCTCCGGGCTATTGTAAATAGAGCTGCAATGAACATTTTGGTACATGACTCTTTTTGAATTTTGGTTTTCTCAGGGTATATGCCCAGTAGTGGGATTGCTGGGTCATATGGTAGTTCTATTTGTAGTTTTTTAAGGAACCTCCATACTGTTCTCCATAGTGGCTGAACCAATTCACATTCCCACCAGCAGTGCAAGAGTGTTCCCTTTTCTCCACACCCTCTCCAGCATTTATTGTTTCTAGATTTTTTGATGATGGCCATTCTGACTGGTGTGAGATGATATCTCATTGTAGTTTTGATTTGCATTTCTCTCATGATTAATGATGTTGAGCATTCTTTCATGTGTTTGTTGGCAGTCTGTATACCTTCTTTGGAGAAATGTCTATTTAGATCTTCTGCCCATTTTTGGATTGGGTTGTTTGTTTTCTTGATATTGAGCTGCATGAGCTGCTTGTAAATTTTGGAGATTAATCCTTTGTCGGTTGCTTCATTTGCAAATATTTTCTCCCATTCTGAGGGTTGTCTTTTGGTATTGTTTATGGTTTCCTTTGCTGTGCAAAAGCTTTGAAGTTTCATTAGGTCCCATTTGTTTATTTTTGTTTTTATTTCCATTACTCTAGGAGGTGGGTCAGAAAGGATCTTGCTTTGATTTATGTCATAGAGTGTTCTGCCTATGTTTTCCTCTAAGAGTTTGATAGTTTCTGGCCTTACATTTAGGTCTTTAATCCATTTTGAGCTTATTTTTGTGTATGGTGTTAGGGAGTGATCTAATCTCATACTTTTACATGTACCTGTCCAGTTTTCCCAGCACCACTTTTTGAAGAGGCTGTCCTTTCTCCATTGTACATTACTGCCACCTTTATCAAAGATAAGGTGTCCATATGTGCATGGGTTTATCTCTGGGCTTTCTATACTGTTCCATTGATCTATCTTTCTGTTTTTGTGCCAGTACCATACCGTCTTGATGACTGTAGCTTTGTAGTATAGTCTGAAGTCAGGGAGCCTGATTCCTCCAGTTCCTTCTTTCGTTCTCAAGATTGCTTTGGCTATTCGGGGTCTTTTGTGTTTTCATACAAATTGTGAAATTTTTTGTTCTAGTTCTGTGAAAAATGCCAGTGGTAGTTTGATAGGGATTGCATTGAATCTATAGATTGCTTTGGGTAGTAGAGTCATTTTCACAATGTTGATTCTTCCAATCCAAGAGCATGGTATATCTCTCCATCTATTTATATCATCTTTAATTTCTTTCATCAGTGTCTTATAATTTTCTGCATACAGGTCTTTTGTCTCCTTAGGTAGGTTTATTCCTAGATATTTTATTCTTTTTGTTGCAATGGTAAATGGGAGTGTTTTCTTGATTTCACTTTCAGATTTTTCATCATTAGTATATAGGAATGCCAGAGATTTCTGTGCATTAATTTTGTATCCTGCCACTTTACCAAATTCATTGATTAGCTCTAGTAGTTTTCTGGTAGCATCTTTAGGGTTCTCTATGTATAGGATCATGTCATCTGCAAACAGTGACAGCTTTACTTCTTCTTTTCCAATTTGGATTCCTTTTATTTCCCTTTCTTCTCTGATTGCTGTGGCTAAAACTTCCAAAACAATGTTGAATAATAGTGGTGAGAGTGGGCAACCTTGTCTTGTTCCTGATCTTAGTGGAAATGCTTTCAGTTTTTCACCATTGAGGATGATGTTTGCTGTGGGCTTGTCATATATGGCCTTTATTATGTTGAGGAAAGTTCCCTCTATGCCTACTTTCTGCAGGGTTTTTATCATAAATGGGTGTTGAATTTTGTCAAAAGCTTTCTCTGCATCTATTGAGATGATCATATGGTTTTTCTCCTTCAATTTGTTAATATGGTTTATCACATTGATAGATTTGCGTATATTGAAGAATCCTTGCATTCCTGGAATAAACCCCACTTGATCATGGTGTATGATCCTTTTAATGTGCTGTTGGATTCTGTTTGCTAGTATTTTGTTGAGGATTTTTGCATCTATGTTCATCAGTGATATTGGCCTGTAGTTTTCTTTCTTTGTGACATCCTTGTCTGGTTTTGGTATCAAGGTGATGGTGGCCTCGTAGAAGGAGTTAGGGAGTGGTCCTCCCTCTGCTATATTTTGGAAGAGTTTGAGAAGGATAGGTGTTAGCTCTTCTCTAAATGTTTGATAGAATTCGCCTGTGAAGCCATCTGGTCCTGGGCTTTTCTTTGTTGGAAGATTTTTAATCACAGTTTCAATTTCAGTGCTTGTGATTGGTCTGTTCATATTTTCTATTTCTTCCTGATTCAGTCTTGGCAGGTTGTGCATTTCTAAGAATTTGTCTATTTTTTCCAGGTTGTCCATTTTACTGGCATAGAGTTGCTTGTAGTAATCCCTCATGATCTTTTGTATTTCTGCAGTGTCAGTTGTTACTTCTTCTTTTTCATTTCTAATTCTGTTGATTTGAGTCTTCTCTCTTTTTTTCTTGATGAGTCTGGCTAATGGCTTATCAATTTTGTTTATCTTCTCAAAGAAGCAGCTTTTAGTTTTATTGACCTTTGCTATCATTTCCTCCATTTCTTTTTCATTTATTTCTGATCTGATCTTTATGGTTTCTTTCCTTCTGCTAACTTTGGGGTTTTTTTGTTCTTCTTTCTCTAATTGCTTTAGGTGCAAGGTTAGGTTGTTTATTCGAGGTGTTTCCAGTTTCTTAAGGTAGGATTGTATTGCTATAAACTTCCCTTGTAGAACTGCTTTTGCTGCATCCCATAGGTTTTGGGTCATCGTGTCCCCATTGTCATTTGTTTCTAGGTATTTTTTGGTTTCCTCTTTGATTTGTTCAGTGATAACTTCGTTATTAAGCAGTGTATTGTTTAGCATCCATGTATTTGTATTTTTTACAGATCTTTTTCTCTAATTGACATCTAGTGTCATAGGGTCGTTGTTGGAAAAGATACTTGACACAATTGCAATTTCCTTAAATCTACCATGGCTTGATTTGTGACCCAAGATATATCTATCCTGGAGAATGTTCCATGAACACTTGAGAAAAATGTGTATTCTGTTGTTTTTGGATGGAATGTCCTATAAATATCAATTAAGTCCATCTTGTTTAATGTATCATTTAAAACTTGTGTTTCCTTATTTATTTTCATTTTGGTTGATCTGTCCATTGGTGAAAGTGGGGTGTTAAAGTCCCCTACTATGAATATGTTACTGTTGATTTCCCCTTTTATGGCTGTTAGTATTTGCCTTATGTATTGAGGTGCTCCTATGTTGGGTGCATAAATATTTACAATTGTTATATATTCTTCTTGGATCGATCCCTTGATCATTATGTAGTGTCCTTCTTTGTCTCTTCTAATAGTCTTTATTTTAAAGTCTATTTTATCTGATATGAGAATTGCTACTCCAGCTTTCTTTTGATTTCCATTTGCATGGAATATCTTTTGCCATCCCCTTACTTTCAGTCTGTATGAATCTCTAAGTTTGAAGTTGGTCTCTAGTAGACAGCATATATATGGGTCTTGTTTTTGTATCCTTTCAACCAATCTGTGTCTTTTAGTGGAAGCATTTATTCCATTTACATTTAAGGTAATTATCAATATGTATGTTCCTATTCCCATTTTCTTAATTGTTTTCGGCTCGTTATTGTAGGTCTTTTCCTTCTCTTGTGTTTCTTGCCTAGAGAAGTTCCTTTAGCATTTGTTGTAAAGCTGGTTTGGTGATGAATTCTCTTAGCTTTTGCTTGTCTGTAAATATTTTAATTTCTCCGTCAAATCTGAATGAGATCCTTGCTGTGTAGAGTCATCTTGGTTGTAGGTTTTTCTCTTTCATCACTTTAAATATGTTCTGCCTGTCCCTTCTGGCTTACAGAGTTTCTGCTGAAAGATCAGCTCTTAACCTTATGGGGATTTCCTTGTGTGTTATTTGTTGTTTTTCCCTTGTTGCTTTTAATATGTTTTCTTTGTGTTTAGTTTTTGACAGTTTGATTAATATTTTTCTTGGAGAGTTTCTCCTTGGGTTTATCCTGTATGGGACTCTCTGTGCTTCCTGGACTTCATTATCTATTTTCTTTCCCATATTAGGGAAGTTTTCAACTATAGTTTCTTCAAATATTTTCTCAGTCCCTTTCTTTTGCTCTTCTTCTTCTTGGATCCCTATAATTCGAATGTTGGTGTGTTTCATGTTGTCCTAGAGGTCTCTGAGACTGTCCTCAAATCTTTTCATTCTTTTTTCTTTATTCTGCTCTCTATGGCAGCTCCAGACTTTCCCCCGGATTCCCTCCCTGCTAGCTGTGGCGCACTAACCCCTTTAGGCTGTGATCATGCAGCCAACCCCAGTCCTCTCCCTGGTATCTGACCGAATCATGAGCCTCAGCTCCCAGACCCCAAACACCCCGGCTGGTGAGCAGACAAGCCTCTTGGGCTGGTGAGTGCTGTTCAGCACTGATCCTCTGTGCAGCAACCTCACTGCTTTGCCCTCCGCACCCTGTTGCTGCACTCTCCTCTGTGGCTCTGAAACTTCCCCTCCACCACCCGCTGTCTCTGCCTGTTAAAGAGCTTCTAGTGTGTGGAAAATTTTCTTCCTTCACAGCTCCCTCCCAATGGTATAGGTCCCATCCCTAGTCTTTCGTCTCAGTTTTTTCTATTTTCTTTTACCCTACCCAGGTACGTGGGGGAATTTCTTGCCTTTTCTGAGGTCTGAGGTTTTCTGCCAGTGTTCAGTAGGTGTTCTGTAGGAGTTGTTCCACATGTACGTGTATTTCTGATGTACTTGTGGGGAGGAAGGTGATCTCCAGGTCTCACACTTCCGCCATCTTGAAGCCCCTACTCAGTCATCCATTTTATACACATCAGTGTATACATGACAATCCCAATCTCCCAGTTCATCACACCACCACCCTCACTCCCCTCTGCTTTATCCCCTTGTGTCCATACGTTTGTTCTCTACATCTGTGTCTCATTTTCTGCTCTGCAAACTGGTTCATCTGTACCATTTTCTAGGTTCCACATATATGCGTTAATATACGATATTTGTTTGTTCACTTTGCTTGGAAGGAGAAGTGGTCAGACATGTGACTATGTACTGATTCATGGAATGTAGTCAATGGTTTGGCTAGATGGTCAGGGATTTAGAATAAACATTGGAAAATTGGTGACAAAGAAATCTGGAGAAGAGATATGTGGATGGATCTCTCTGAATTCACGAAATATGTGAAGATATTTGTGTCCCATTTGAATGCTCACCAAAAGGTGACCACAGCAGAGGAAGATTTAAATAATCAAGTGGATAGGATAACTTGTTCTATGCATTCTAGTCAGCCTCGTTCCCCAGCCAGTCCTGTCATTGCTCAATAGGCTCATGAAAAAATTGGCCATGGTAGCAGGGATATATATCTATGCATGGGCTAAGCAACATAGACTTCCATTCACCAAGGCTTACCTCACTATGGCCACCAGTGAGTACACATTATGTTAGCATGAGAGACCAATACTGAGCCCCCAGTATGGCTCCATTGCCTGGTGTTATCAGCCAACTACCTGGTGGTAAGTTGATTACATTGGATCACTTCCATCAAGGAAGGTGTAAAAATTTGTCCTAAATGTAACAGACACTTACTTTAGATATGGATTTTCTTTCCATGCACACAATGCGTCTGCCAATACTACCATCTGTGGACATATAAAATGCCTTATCCATCATCATGGGATTCCACATAGCATAGCCTCTGATCAAGGAACTCACTTCACAGCAAAAGAAGTGCAGCAGATATACTCCAGAAGATGGTGGGAGAGTAAGACGCGGAGATCACCTTCCTTCCCACAGACACATCAGAAATACATCCACACGTGGAACATCTCCTACAGAACACCTACTGAATGCTGGCAGAAGACCTCAGACCTTCCAAAAGGCAAGAAACTCCCCACGTACCTGGGTAGGGCAAAAGAAAAAAGAATAAACAGAGACAAAAGAATAGGAACGGGACCTGAACCAGTGGGAGGGAGCTGTGAAGGAGAAAACGTTTCCACACATGAGGAAGCCCCTTCGCAGGTGGAGACTGTGGGTGGTGGAGGGGGGAGATTCGGTGCCACAGAGGAGAGTACAGCAACAGGAGTGCAGAGGGAAAAGCAGAGCAATCTCCGCAGAGGATCTGTGCCGACCAGCACTCACCAGCCCGAGAGGCTTGGCTGCTCAGCCGCCGGGTGGGCGGGGCTGGGTGCTGAGGCTCGGGCTTCGGTCAGAGCGTGGGGAGATGGTTGGCAGCATGAACACAGCCTGCAGGGGGTTAGTTCACCACGGCTAGCCACGAGGGAGTACGGGAAAAAGTCTGGACCTGCCGAAGAGTTAAGAGACTTTTTCTTCCCTCTTTGTTTCCTGGTGCACGAGGAAAGGAGATTAAGAGCACTGTTTAAAGGAGATCCAGAGATGGGCGTAAGCCGTGGCTAACAGCGCGGAATACAGAGAAGGCCATGAGACGTTAAGTCTGCCGCTGCCACCACCAAGAAACCTGTGTGCGAGCACAGGTCACTCTCCACACCTCCCTTCCAGGGAGCCTGTGCAGCCTGCCACTGCCAGGTCCCGGGATCCAGGGACAATTTCCCCGGGAGAACGCACAGCGTGCCTCAGGCTGGTGCAAAGTCACGCTGGCCTCTGCCGCTGTAGGCTCACGCCGCATTCCATACCATTCCCTCCCCTTGGCCTGAGTGAGACAGAGCCTCCAAATCAGTGGCTCCTTTAAGCCCGTCCTGTCTGAGCGAAGAGCAGATGCCCTCCTGCGACCTACACGCAGAGGCGGGGCGAAATCCAAAGCTGAAACCTGGGAGCTGTGTGAACAAAGAAGGGAAAGGGAAATCTCTCCCAGCAGCCTCAGGAACAGTGGATTAAATCTCCACAATGAACTTGATGTACCCTGCAACTGTGGAATACCTGAATAGATAACGAATCATCCCAAATTGAGGAGGTGGACTTTGAGAGCAAGATTTATTATTTTTCCCCATTTCCTCTTTTTGTGAGTGTGTATGTGTATGCTTCTGTGAAAGATTTTGTCTGTATATCTTTGCTTTCACCATTTGTCCTAGGGTTCTATCAGTGCGTGTTTTTTTTTTACTTAAAAATTTTCTTTCTTAATAATTATTTTTTTATTTTAATAATTTATTTTATTTTACCTTACTTTATTTTATTTTCTTTTATCCTCTTTCTTTCTTTCCTTCTACATTTTCTCCCTTTTATTCTGAGCCATGTGAATGAAAGGCTCTTGGTGCTACAGCCAGGAGTCAGTGCTGTGCCTCTGACGTGGGAGAGCCAAATTCAGGACACTGGTCCACAAGAGACCTCCCAGCTCCACGTAATATCAAATGGCAAAAATCTCCCAGAAATTTCCATCTCAACACCAACACCCAGATTCACTTAACGACCAGCAAGCTACAGTGCTGGACACCCTATGCCAAACAACTAGCAAGACAGGAAGACAACCACACCCATTAGAAGAGAGGCTGCCTAAAATCATAATAAGTCCACAGACACCCCAAAACAAACCACCAGACATGGACCTGCCCACAAGAAATGCAAGATCCAGCCTCATTCACCAGAACACAGGCAGTAGTCCCATCCACCAGGAACCCTACACAACCCACTGAAACAACTTCAGCCACTAGGTAGAGACACCAAAAACAAGGGGAACTACGAATGTACAGCCTGCAAAAAGGAGACCCCAAACACAGTAAGAGAAGCAAAATGAGGAGACATAAGAGCACACAGCAGGTGAAGGAGCAAGATAAAAACCCACCAGACCTAACAAATGAAGAGGAAATGGGCAGTTTACCTGAAAAAATTCAGAATAATGATAGTAAAAATGATCCAAAATCTTGGAAATAGAATAGAGAAAATGCAAGAAACATTTAACAAGGACCTAGAAGAATGAAAGATGAAACAAGCAATGGTGAACAACACAATAAATGAAATTAAAAATACTCTAGAAGGGATCAATAGCAGAATAACTGAGGCAGAAGAACGGAAATGTGACCTTGATGATAAAATAGTGGAAATAACTACTGCAGAGCAGAATAAAGAAAAAAGAATGAAAAGAACTGAGGACAGACTCAGAGACTTCTGTGACAACATGAAATGCACCAACATTCGAAGTATAGGGGTTCCAGAAGAAGAAGAGAAAAAGAAAGGGACTGAGAAAATATTCGAAGAGATTGTAGTTGAAAACTCCCCTAATATGGGAAAGGAAATAGTTTATCAAGTCCAGGAAGCACAGAGAGTCCCCTACTGGAAAAATGCAAGGAGAAACATGCCAAGACACATATTAATCAAACTGTCAAAAATTAAATACAAAGAAAACATATTAAAAGCAGCAAGGGAAAAACAAGAAATAACACACAAGGGACCCCATAAGGTGAACAGCTGATCTTTCAGAAGAAACTCTGCAAGCCAGAAGGGACTGGCAGGACATATTTAAAGTGATGAAGGAGAGAAACCTACAACCAAGATTACTCTACCCAGCAAGGATCTCATTCAGATTTGATGGAGAAAGTAAAACCTTTACAGACAAGAAAAAGCTTAGAGAGTTCAGCCCCAGCACACTAGCATTACAACAAATGCTAAAGGAACTTCTCTAGGCAAGAAACACAAGAGAAGGAAAAGACCTACAATAACAAACACAAAAGAATTAAGAAAATGGGAATAGAAACATACATGTCGATAATTACTTAAAATATTAATGGATTAAATGCTCCCACCAAAAGACACAGACTGGCTGAAGGGATACAAAAACAAGACCCATATATATGCTGTCTAAAAGAGACCCACTTCAGACCTAGAGACACATACAGACTGAAAGTAAGGGGATGGAAAAAGATATTCCATGCAGATGGAAACCAAAAGAAAGCTGGAGTAGCAATTCTCATATAAGGCAAAATAGACTTTAAAGACTATTAGAAAAGACAAAGAAGGGCACTACATAATGATCAAGGGATTGATCCAAGAAGAATATATAACAATTGTAATTATTTATGCACACAACATAGCAGCACCTCAATATATAAGGCAAATACCAACAGCCATAAAAGGGGAAATCGACAGTAACACATTCAGAGTAGGGGACTTTAACACCCCACTTTCACCAATGGACAGATCATCCAAAATGAAAATAAATAAGGAAACACAAGCTTTAAGTGATACATTAAACAAGATGGATTTAATTGATGTTTATATGACATTCCATACAAAAAAACAGAATACACATTTTTCTCAAGTGCTCATGAAACATTCTCCAGGATAGATCATATCTTGGGTCACAAATCAAGCATAGGTAAATTTAAGAAAATTGAAATTCTATCAAGTATCCTTTCCTACCACAACACTATGAGACTAGATATCAATTATAGGAAAACATCTGTAAAAAAAACGAACACGTGGAGGCTAAATAATACATTACTTAATAACGAAGTTATCACTGAAAAAATCAAAGAGGAAATCAAAAAATACCTAGAAAGAAATGACAATGGGGACACGACGACCCAAAACCTATGGGATGCAGCAAAAGCAGTTCTACAAGGGAAGTTTATAGCAATACAATCCTACCTTAAGAAACAGGAAACATCTCGAAGAAACAACCTAACCTTGCACCTAAAGCAATTAGAGAAAGAAGAACAAAAAAACCCCAAAGTTAGCAGAAGGAAAGAAATCATAAAGATCAGATCAGAAATAAATGAAAAAGATATTAAGGAAATGATAGCAAAGGTCAATAAAACTAAAAGCTGCTTCTTTGAGAAGATAAACAAAATAGATAAACCATTAGCCAGACTCATCAAGAAAAAAAGGGAGAAGACTCAAATCAATAGAATTTGAAATGAAAAAGGAGAAGTAACAACTGACACTGCAGAAATACAAAAGATCATGAGAGATTACTACAAGCAACTCTGTGCCAATAAAATGGACAACCTGGAAGAAATAGACAAATTCTTAGAAATGCACAACCTGCCAAGACTGAATCAGGAAGAAATAGAAAATATGAACAGACCAATCACAAGCACTGAAATTGAAACTGTGATTAAAAACCTTCCAACAAACAAAAACCCAGGACCAGATGGCTTCACAGGCGAATTCTATCAAAAATTTAGAGAAGGGCTAGCACCTATCCTTTTCAAAATCTTCCAAAATATAGGCAAGGGCAGAACACTCCCAAACCCATTTTAAGAGTCCACCATCACCCTGATACCAAAACCAGAGAAGGCTGTCACAAAGAAAGAAATCTACAGGCCAATATCACTGGTAAACATAGATGCAAAAATCCTCAACAAAATACTAGCAAAAGAAGCGACAGCACATTAAAAGGATCATACACCATGATCAAGTGGGGTTTATTCCAGGAATGCAAGGATTCTTCAATATACGCAAATCAATCAGTGTGATACACCATATTAGAAAACTGAAGGAGAAAAACCGTATGGTCATCTCAATAGATGCAGAGAAAGCTTCTGACAAAATTCAACACCCATTTATGATAAAAACCCTACAGAAATTAGGCATAGAGGGAACTTTCCTCAGCATAATAAAGGCCATATATGACGAACCCACAGCCAACATGGTTCTCAATGGTGAAATACTGAAAGCATTTCCAGTAAGATCAGGAGCAAGGCAAGGTTGCCTACTCTCACCACTCTTGTTCAACATAGTTTTGGAAATTTTAGCCACAGCAATCAGAGAAGAAAAGGAAATAAAAGGAATCCAAATCAGAAAAGAAGTAAAGCTATCACTGTTTGCAGATGACATGACACTATATATAGAGAATCCTAAAGATGCCTCCAGAAAACTGTGCTAGCTAATCAATGAATTTGGTAAAGTAGCAGGATACAAAAATAATGCACAGAAATCTCTGGCATTCCTATACACTAATGATGGAAAATCTGAAAGTGAAATCGAGAAACACTCCCATTTACCATGGCAACAAAAGGAATAAAATATCTAAGAATAAACCAACCTAAGGAGACAAAAGACCTGTATGCAGAAAATTATAAGACATTGATGAAAGTAATTAAACATGATACAAAGAGATGGAGAGATATACCATGTTCTTGGAATGGAAGAATCAACATTGTGAAAATGACTCTACTGCCCAAAGCAATGTACAGATTCAATGCAATCCCTATCAAACTACTACTGGCATTTTTCACAGAACTAGACCAAAAAAATTCACAATGTGTATGGAAACACAAAAGACCCCGAATAGCCAAAGCAATCTTGAGAAAGAAAAACGGAGCTGGAGGAATCAGGCTCCCTGACTTCAGACTATACTACAAAGCTACAGTAATCAAGACAGTATGGCACTGGCCCCAAAACAGAAATATAGATCAATGGAACAGTATAGAAAGCCCAGAGATAAACCCAAGCACATATGGTCACCTTATCTTTGATAAAGGAGGCAGGAATGTACAGTGGAGAAAGGACAGCCTCTTCAAAAAGTGGTGCTGGGAAAACTGGATAGGTACATTTAAAAGTATGAGATTAGATCACTCCCTAACACCATACACAAAAATAAGCTCCAAATGGATTAAAGACCTAAATGTAAGGCCAGAAACTATCAAACTCTTAGAGGAAAACATAGGCAGAACACTCTATGACATAAATCACAGCAGGATCCTTTTGACCCACCTCCTAGTGAAATGGATATAAAAAACAATAAACAAATGGGACCTAATGAAACTTCAAAGCTTTTGCACAGCAAAGGAAACCATAAACAAAACCAAAAGACAACCCTTAGAATGGGAGAAAATATTTGCAAATGAAGCAACTGACAAAAGATTAGTCGCCAAAATTTACAATCAGCTCAATAACAACAAAACAAACAACCCATTCCAAAATGGGCAGAAGACCTAAATAGACATTTCTCCAAAGAAGATATACAGACTACTATGAAAAACGTGAAAGAATGCTCAAGATCATTAATCATTAGAGAAATGCAAATCAAAACTACAATGAGATATCATCTCATGCCAGTCAGAATGGCCATCATCAAAAAAATCTAGAAACAATAAATGCTGGAGAGGGTGTGGAGAAAAGGGAACACTCTTGCACTGCCGGTGGGAATGTGCATTGGTACAGCAACTATGGAGAACAGTATGGAGGTTCCTTGAAAAACTATAAATAGAACTACCATATGACCCAGCAATCCCACTGCTGGGCATATACCCTGAGAAAACCATAATTCAAAAAGTGTCATGTACCAAAATGTTCATTGCAGGTCTATTTACCATAGCTAGGAGATGGAAACTACTTAAGTGTCCGTCATTTGATGAATGGATAAAGAAGATGTGGCACATATATACAATGGAATATTACTCAGCCATAAAAGGAAACAAAATTGAGCTATTTGTAGTGAGGTGAATGGACCTAGAGTCTGTCATACAGAGTGAAGTAAGTCGGAAAGAGAAAGACAAATACCGTATGCTAACATATATATATGGAATTTAAGAAAAAAATGTCATGAAGAACCTAAGCGTAAGACAGGAATAAAGACACAGACCTAGTAGAGAATGGACTTGAGGATATAGGGAGGGGGAAGGGTGAGCTGTGCCAAAGTGAGACAGTGGCATGGACATATATATACTACCAAACGTAAAATAGATAACTAGTGGGAAGCAGCCGCATAGCACAGGGATATCAGCTCCGTGCTTTGTGACCACCTAGAGGGGTGGGATATGGAGGGTGGGAGGGAAGGAGACACAAGAGGGAAGATATAGAGGAACATATGTATAACTGATTCACTTTGTTATAAAGGAGAATCTAACACCACTGTAAAGCAATTATACTCCAATAAAGATGTAAAAAAAAAAAAAAGAAGTGCAGCAATGGACACATGCTCATGGAAATAACTGATCTTATGTTCCCCACCATTCTGAACAGTTGGCCTGATAGATTGGTGAAATGGCCTTTCAAAGACTCAGTAAGAGCACCAGCTAAGTGGAAATACCTTGTAGAGTTGAGGCATGTTTCTCCAGAAGGCTATATATGCTCTGAATTATTGTCCAATATATGGTGCTGTTTCTCTGATAGGCAGAATTTCCAGTTCTAGGAATCAAGGGATGGAAATGGGAGCAGCACCATTTACTTTTACCCTTAATGACACATTATCAAAAAATTTATTTCTGTCCATGACTTGCTCTGTTGGCTTAGAAGTCTTTGTTCCAGAGAGATGAATACTTCCACCTTGAGGCACAACAATGATTCCATTGAACTAGATGTTAAGATTGCCATCCAACTACCTTGGGCTCCTCATGGCTTCTGAATCAACAGGCAAAAATGGAGTTACAATTTTGGCTGAGGTGATTAGTCTTGACTTACCAAAGGGTAATTGAACTACTATTCCATGATGGAGGTAATAAAGAGTATGTCTTGAATAAAGTAGATCCCTTAGGAAATATCTTATTATTGCCATGCCCTGTGATTAAGCTCAGTGGAAAACTACAACTCAATCCAGAAAAGACTACTAATGGCCCAGTGCCTTCAGGAATGAAGGTTTGGGTCACCCTGCTATGCAAAGAGCCGTGACCAGCTGAGGTGCTTGCTGAAGGAAAATTGAATGCAGAATGGGTGGTGGAAGAAGAGAGATAAAATACCAGCTATGATCAGATAACCAATTATAGAAAAGAAGATGTAATTGTCATGATAATTTCCTTCTTTCATTGTTATAAATACATCTGTGTATATATACATATATTAAGCAAGTATCTTTATTTTCTTTCCCTCTTATTCCAATATTCCATAACATAAGATATATTAACTTTATATCATGGTATTTATGTATTGTTAATTTTACACAATAATATTTAAGTTACATGATATCAGGAGAAGAGTAAACATCACTCAAGGGGAAGGGATTAGTGCATTTAAGTTGTTAACATAATGGTAGTTTCATGTTAGGCAAAATTATGTCCCTGTTATTGTCTTTATTTGGATATTAGATTTGGTTTAAGGAGATCATGTGTGTGCCAAGTTGATAAGGGATGGACTTGTGATAGTTAATTTTATATATCAACTTAACTGAGCAAAGGGATGCCCAGATAGCTGGTAAAACATTATTTCTAGGTGTGTTTGTGAGAGGTTTTCTGGAAGAGATTATCATTTGAATCAATAGACTGAGTAAAGCAGATCACTGTCACCAGTGTGGTAGGCATCATCCCATCTATTGAGGGCCTGAATAGAATAAAATATGAAGAGTAAATTTGCTCTCTTTTTGTTGGAACTAGGACATCCATGTTATCCTGCCCTTGGACATCAGCTCCTGTTGGAGCTTAAATTGTAGCTCCTGTTTCTTGGGCCTTTGGACTTGGACTGGGACTTAACCATTGGCCTCCTGATTCTCAGGCCTTTGGACTTAGACTGAATTACACCACTGGCTTTCTTCATTCCTCCACTTGGAGATGGCAGATCATGGGACTTCTTGACCTTCATAATCATATGAACCAATTTCTATAATAAATCACCTCTTATATAAATATCTCTATGTGAAGCCTGTGTGTGAGCACCGGGCACTATCCAAACCTCCCTTCCGGGGAGACTGTGCAGACCACAACTGCCAGGGTCCCGGGATCCAGGGACAACTTCCCCGGAGAATGCATGGTGCACCTCAGGCTGGTGCAATATCCCACTGGCCTCTGCCACCGCAGGCTTGCCCCGCATCCGCACCCCTTCCTCCCCCTGGATTGAGTGAGCCAGAGTCCCTGAAGCAGCTGCTCCTTTAACCCCGTCCTCTCTGAGCGAAGAACAGACGCCCTCCAGCGACCTACACACAGAGGCGGGGACAAATCCAAAGCTGAGCCCCGGGAGCTGTGCGAACAAAGAAGAGAAAGGGAAATCTCTCCAAGCAGCCTCAGAAGAAGAGGATTAAATCTCCACAATCAACTTGATGTACCCTGCATCTGTGGAATACATGAATAGACAATGAATCATCCCCAATTGTGGAGGTGGACTTTGAGAGCAAGATTATTATTTTTCCCCCTTTCCTCTTTTTGTGAGTGTGTATGTGTAAGCTTCTGTGTGAGATTTTGTATTTATAGCTTTGCTTTCACCATTTCTCTTGGGTTCTATCTGTCCTTTTTTTTTTCTTTAAAAATTCTTTTTTGTTAATAATTATTTTTATTTTAATAAGTTTATTTTATCTTACTTTATTTTATCTTCTTTCTTTTCTTCCTTCCTTCCCTCCGCCCACCCTCCATCCCTCCCCACCCCCTCGCTCCCTCCCACTCTCCTTTCTTTCTTTCTTTCTTTCTTTCATTCTTTCTTTCTACTTTTTCTCCCTTTTATTCTGAGCCTTGTGGATGAAAGGCTCTTGGTGCTGCAGCCAGGAGTTAGTGCTGTGCCTCTGAGGTGGGAGAGCCAACTTCAGGACACTGGTCCACAAGAGAGCTCCCAGATCCACATAATATAAAACAGTGAAAATCTAGCAGAGATCTCCATCTCAACACCAGCACCCAGCTTCACTCAACAAGATACAGTACTGGATACCCTATGCCAAACAATTAGCAAGACAGGAACACAAACCCACCAACATTAGCAGACAGGCTGCCTAAAATCATAATAAAGTCCACAGACATAACAAAACACACCACCAGACATGGACCTGCCCACCAGAAAGACAAGATCCAGCCTCCTCCACCAGAACACAGGCACTAGTGCCCTCCACCAGGAAGCATACACAACCCACTGAACCAACTTTAGCCACTGGCGCAGACACCAAAAACAACGGGAACTACAAACCGGCAGCCTGCAAAAAGGAGACCCCAAACACAGTAAGATAAGCAAAATGAGAAGACAGAAAAACACACAGCAGATGAAGGAGCAAGATAAAAACCCACCAGACCTAACAAATGAAGAGGAAATGGGGCAGTCTACCTGAAAAAGAATTCAGAATAATGATAGTAAAAATGATCCAAAATCTTGGAAATAGAATAGAGAAATGCAAGAAAACATTTAACAAGGACCTAGAAGAATGAAAGATGAAACAAGCAACGATGAACAACACAATAAATGAAATGAAGAATACTATAGATGGGATCAATAGCAGAATAACTGAAGCAGAAGAACGAATAAGTGGCCTGGAAGATAAAATAGAGGAAATAACTACTGCAGAGCAGAATATAGAAAAAAGAATGAAAAGAACTGAGGACAGTCTCAGAGACCTTCTGGGACAACATTAACGCACCAACATTCGAATTATAGGGGTTCCAGAAGAAGAAGAGAAAAATAAGGGTACTGAGAAAATATTTGAAGAGATCATAGTTGAAAACTTCCCTACTATGGGAAAGGAATAGTTTATCAGGTCCAGGAAGCACAGAGAGTGCCATACAGGAAAAATGCAAGGAGAAACACGCCAAGACACATAATAATCCAACTGTTAAAAATTAAATACAAGAAAAACATATAAAAGCAGCAAGGGAAAAACAAGAAATAACACACAAGGGAATCCCCATAAGGTGAACAGCTTGATCTTTCAGAAGAAACTCTGCAAGCCAGAAGAGCCTGGCAGGACATTTTAAAGTGATGAAGGAGAGAAAACTTACAACCAAGATCACTCTACCCAGCAAGGATCTCATTCATATTTGATGGGGAAATTAAAAACTTAACAGACAAGCAAAAGCTGAGAGAGTCAGCACCAGCAAACCAGCTTTACAACAAATGCTAAAGGAACTTCTCTAGGTAAGAAACCACAGAGAAGTAAAAGACCTACAATAACAAACCCAAAACAATTAAGAAAATGGGAATAGGAACAAACATATTGATAATTACCTTAAATGTAAATGGATTAAATGCTCCCACCAAAATATACAGACTGGCTGAAGGGATACAAAAACAAGCCCATATATATGCTCTAACACAAGAGATCTACTTCAGACCTAGCGACACATATAGACTGAAAGTAAAGGGATGGAAAAAGATATTCCATGCAAATGGAAACCAAGAGAAAGCTGGAGTAGCAATTTCTCATATAAGGCAAAATAGACTTTAAAGACTATTAGAAAAGACAAAGAAGGGCACTACATAATGATCAAGGGATCAATCCAAGAAGAAGATATAACAATTGTAAAAGATTTGTAACACTCAATAGGAGCACCTCAATACATAAGGCAAATACTAACAACCATAAAAGGGGAAATCAACAGTAAAATATTCATAGTAGGGGACTTTAACACCCCACTTTCACCCATGGACAGATCATCCAAATGAAAATAAATAAGAAACACAAGTTTTAAATGATACATTAACAGATGGACTTAATTGATATTTATAGGACATTCCATCCAAAAACAACAGAACACACATTTTCTCAGTGTTCATGGAAACATTCTCCAGGATAGATCATAGCTTGGGTCACAATCAAGCCTTGGTAATTTAAGAAAAATTGAAATTGGATCAAATATCTTTTCCACCACAAGCGCTATGAGACTATGGATCAATTACAGGAAAAAGATCTGTAAAAAATACAAACACACGGAGGCTAAACAATACACTACTAATAGCGAAGGTGATCACTGAAGAAATCAAAGAGGGAAATTCAAAAAATACTTAGAAAACAAATGACAATAGAGACACGATGACCCAAACACATGAGATGCAGCAAAAGCAGTTCTACAGAGAGAAGTTTAGCAATACAATCCTACCTTAAGAAACAGGAAACATCTC